>NC_048303.1:66417403-66485953 GCF_013100865.1 Trachemys scripta elegans | reverse complement strand
TTCTGGGGGGGGCTGTCAGGAGGCAGGGGTGTGGAGAGGGGTTGGGGGAGCCAGGGAGCAGGGGGGGGTTGTATGGGTTGGGAGTTCTGGGGGTCCTATCAGGGGGCGGGGAGTGGTTGGATGGGGCATGGGAGTCCCGGGGGTCTGTCTGGGGGCAGGGGTGTGGATAAGGGTCGGGGCAGTCAGGGCACAGGTAGGGGTAGGATCCTAGGGGGGCAGTCAGGGGACAAGGAGCAGGGAGGCTTAGATAGGGGGTGGGGTCCTGGGGGGCAGTTAGGGACAGGGGTCCCAGGAGGGGGTAGTCAGGGAACAAGGAGCGGGGGGGTTGGGAGTTCTGAGGGGGGCAGTCAGGGAGCGGTAAGTAGGAGGGAGTGGATGGGGGCAGAGTGGGGGCAGGGCTAGGGCATGGCAGGGGTGGGGCTAGGGCAGGGCTCCCTGGGTGCACACCCTAATGAAATGTGCTGCGGACGCCTATGGGCAGAAGCTTGGTCCTGCCGGCTCCCCTGCCTCTTCCCATAGTGTGCTGGGTTCCTGTCCCTCCTCCACCTCTCCGTCCCTCCCTATGTGCCAGCTGATCAGCTGATGGACCTTGCCAGGTGTAAAACTGATGAATGAAATTGTTTTTAATTGTTCACTTTATTAATGTAACTTCATAAGTAAAGTTTTATGAATGAAACAATATTCATTCATAAAACTGATTACCCCAATAACTGGCTAATTAACAATTAAGATGCTTGTTAAGAGCCATAGCTGTTCAGTCAGCTGCCTTTGTAAGTTTCACTATCAATCCAATTCCTGCTTAAATCACTAAGGGTAGGTCTACACTTACCCGGTAGTTCGGGTTTGTGATTGAACTTCTGGGTTCAATCTGTCTGGACGCAATAAGTCGAACCCGGAAGTGCTCGCCGTCGACTGCGGTACTCCAGCTAGACGAGAGGAGTACCGCGGAGTCGACGGGGAAGCCTGCCTGCCGTGTGTGGACTGAGGTAAGTTCGAACTAAGGTACTTCGAACTTCAGCTACGTTATTCACGTAGCTGAAGTTGCATACCTTAGTTCAAATTAGGGGGTTAGTGTAGACCTGGCCTAAGACTTGCATTGTTTCAGTATTGTAACTTCTGTTCACCATTTATTACACTTGCCTACAGTGTAACTTCTGTTCACTGTTTGCCATATTGTAATTCAAACCCCATTTTAAAACGCTTACTCCATTTTGTAAGGGCTTGCTGCAACCTTCATTTTTGCAAACCCTGCTGTAATCTTATTAGTTTAGTTTAGATGTGTGAATGAGGTATGTATGGCTGATGAAATCACCTCCAGCCCCAGCCTGTCCTGATTAAATAGAGTTCAAACACCAACGGCTGAAAATGCAGACAAAAGCCCTAACAAAGTAAGAAGAATCCATCCTAAAAAGAAAAGGTACAATAGAAGGAAGATCAAAGCCAGGTCCCAGGCTGAAAGTCATGTCTGCAATTGACGGGTGATCAATCACCAAACCCAGAGGCAGCGTAACACAGCAAGACCTATAGACTCTGGATTCAAACTAAAGTCTACAAAAAGGATGGGTGAGATGGAAGACTTTGGAGGAGGGTAACATTCTGCTGCCAACATGGAAGGGCATCGGTGCATGTCCAACAGAGACCCAGCTCGTCCTTGTGCCGGGCTTTCCTGGCCAGTTAGCTGCCACAAGCTATGAACCCAAGCTGCAAACTCAAGCCACAGACTCAAGCAGGACTGGTAACTATGCAGCAGCTGCAGAACATCTGATGGATGGGTATGTGTGGGTGGGTATAGGTATTAGGTATAATGTGTGTGTATAAGGATTAAGATATTAGTTATTGGTCATAAATCAAATTGTTATAATAAATGTGGCATCTTTATCTTGTCCCCTTTAATAAGATCCTGCTAGTTTTTATTGGTATAACAGAGGGAGGGGGTCGGGAAGAAGCAGAGTCAGCGTGCTCGCTGCTCCTGGCGGAGGCAGAGAAGAAGCGGGGGCAGGGCCTTGGGGAAGGGGTGTGTATGGAATAGGGGCATATCCTCTCCAGCCCTGAGCCCTGACCCCACACACACACACCCAGCCCTCTGCCCTCAGCCCCGCACACACCCCAGGCCTGTGCCCTGAGCCCTGTACCCCCCTCATACACACCCAGCCCTCTGCTTGACTCCTTCACACACACCCCATGACCCCAGCCCGGACTCTGGCACCCCCACACATACCCAGCCCCCCCCGCCCTGACACCTGCACCCCCTCACATGCCCCCAGCCCTCTGCCCTGACTCTTGCACCCCCCCACATATCCAGCCCCCCACACCCCATGCACCCCCCACATCCCCACCCCCACCCTGAGCACCAAATGGGAGCTCCTGCACACACACCTGACATCCCCACCCCCACCCTGAGCACCAAATGGGAGCTCCTGCACACACCCCCCGCACATTCCCAACTGCACCCCTCGCACCAAATGGGAGCTGCCCAGGTAAGTGCCCCACACCCAAACCTCCTGCCCCAACCCTGAGCCCCCGCCCTCATTCTAGCTCCTGGCCAGACCCTTCACCCCCAGCCCTGTGCTCAGTGCAGAGAGAGGAAGAGAATGGGCCAGAACCAGGGAGAAGGTAGGTACTCACTGCATGTGGGCAGGGCTGGGACCTCAGACTGGCAGCTGGCTGAACGGGTCCGGCAGCCGGGATCCCGGCTGGCAGGAGCCGGCAGATGGAACCCCCTGAGCAGCAGTGGGCTGAGCGGCTCAGCACACTGCCGGTCTGGGGTCCCAGCTGCCGGTCTGGGGTTCTGGCTGCCGGACCCTTGCCAGCCGGGGTCCCGACTGCAGGCCCCACTCAGCCCACTGCCAGCTTAGGTGAACAGAACCCCAGACCAGCAGCGGGCTGAGCGGGCCAGCAGCATAAGATCAACATTTTAATTTAATTTTAAATGAAGCTTCTTAAACATTTTGAAAACCTTGTTTATTTTACAATACAACACTAGTTTAGTTATATAATATATAGACTTATAGAGCGAGAGAGACCACCTAAAAAACATTAAAATGTATTACCGGCACGCAAAACCTTAAATTAAAGTGAATAAATGAAGACTCGGCACACCACTTCTGAAAGGTTGCCGACCCCTGTTCAAGGTCTCAAAATAGATCTGTGGTGTGAGAATACAAAGAGAATCCACAATGAAATTTGAAAAATAGACACAAACTTTTCTTAGAAACTCTTTGAACAATAAGTGTAGAAATTGACTCAGGAGGAGTTAATTTTGTATTCTTCAGGAAGCGCACTATAAACGAACAACTTTAATGGACATATGTAAGCCTGCTCTCTACGGGTTAAGTGTCACTGTGAATTATGTCTAGAGCTTCCCAAGATCTTTGTAAACACTTCACAACAGTTCTGTCCTCTCTTTGCCAACTAGACATTCTCTGTTACATTCCCTAATAGCACTGAAAAACGAGAACAAGTGAAATTTAAGGGTAATTTCTTACTTAGGAATCTGTCTGTGCATGGACTGGATAGTTCCCAGTCCAGAGGCTAGTTTATTATTTCCATCTGTCCATGATGATGAAGGCATCTCTAAACATGGCTCCACAATAGCTGTTATTCATAAATATCGTGCACAAATACTCTATGAAATCTCTTCCAAAACAAATACTATAGACACTAAAGGCCAACGTTAGTAGAACGAGGGGGAGAATTGCAAACTCAAGTCAGTTAGGTGCCTAACTGCCATCTGTGCCTTTGAAATTCTTCCCACTAGTGCCTAAGTCTTGCATGCAACTATCCCAACAAAGGGGCAAATGAGTGTTTATTGGCCTGATCCAATTCCCATTGAAGTCACATCTGCACAGCTGGTAATGATTCTGGTGCGGAGGGTATATAATTGCTCCAATGCTTGTGAAGTTACCTGTAATAACAGGGAACTGCATGTTTGGGCCTGAATGTGCATATTTGGTATGCACAACACAGGCATTTAATTTTGAAAACTTGCCCGTCTGGGTCATAAAGTAAAACACTCTCAGTGCATGTCTCACATTCTCATTGATACCCTTGAAACGCACATGCCATTCCCATGGGTATCATAAAGCCAAAAATATACAATATTAATAAAGTAAAATTTTAACCAAACAGATTAAGCATCCTCCAGGTTTGTAGATGTAGGACTCCATGAGGAAACCAGTGAGAGTCACCTGCTCAAACTTAGCCCCCTTCCAATCAGCAAGCTACGGATGTAGCATGCAGTACTAAACATAAAAAAGGAAAGATTTTTAAAAGCCATTCCTATTCTAGAGACCAGGTGGGTGAGCTAATATCTTTTACTGGACCAACTTCTGTTTGTGAGAGAGACAAGCTTTTGAGCTTGCACAGAGATAAAAGAAGAGCTCTTTGTAAGCTCAAAAGATGGTCTCTCTCACCAACAAAAGCTGGTCCAGTGAAAAATATTAGCTCACCCACCTTCTCTCACTAATATCCTGGAACCAACACAGCTACAACAACACGGCAAACATTCCTATTCTAAGCAGTTTTGTTTCTATAGTGCTTTCAGTCAGCTCTGCACATTTCCACTTGTCCAGTTGCACAGAGTGAATGGACTATCTTTAGCTTTTTCATCTTCATCAGTTATTATAGAAAAGGACAGAGGAATAGATTTTTTTTTCCAAAGTAAAAATTTTCTGATAGTTTTGTCAGGCTTCTTAAATGTCAATGCTTCTGTATGCTTTTAAAGTTAAATGCAGAGACTTACCTTAAGTTTACGCCGAGCATTGAATTCTTGAAGTTTCTTTTGTGCATTGTCCATATGTGCAAAATTGGCTGCCTTTCCTGTGACCCAAGGGTGCTGCAAAGCTTGAAAGGTCGTGAGGCGCTTCTTAGCATCAAACACAATCAACTTTTTAACCTATGTCATCGAGAAAAGAAAGTCAACTTTCTTCCCCAATGATCTGTAGTGAGTCCTACATTATGGGGTTTGGTCTTGGTTTTGTGAAACTGCTCAATTAAAGGCTCTCTAGGAAACAAACTATCATTTTTTGTTGCTGTTCAACAAACGAATTCTAGAACTAGCAGACTCAACCCTGGAACATAGGTTGTTACTACTTATCTTCAAAATGGAGATAATACTAAGTGTCTTGCTGAAAGACACACGTGCTACTGAAAAAAAATCTTTCTTTTGCTGTTGAACACTATGCTGTGTGAACTAGCACGTTTTCATTACAGCTACAGTAGGTGAATGCATTTGTCTAAGCTGCCAAGGAGAATATAATGGTTAATGGTAAATGGGCTGAAGTATAAAAGAGAGAAAGAGACAAAGGCAAGATAAACACATTCACTTTGATTTTGAACCTTCATGTACCAATTTTCTTGTATTACTTTTATTGTAGCTCAAGTAGTTTATAGCACTTTACCAATTAAAAAAATAATCCTGCATGTACTGTAAGTACAATATGTAAATTGATTGTAAAGTATGGCCATAAGAAACATTGCATTTGAATGGGTAAAAGCATTCAAAGCAAAGGCATTATGCTTATTTGATAACTTAGGTCAGGACTACCACTGACTGCAAGGCTACATTAGAAAGAGTATCAGTACACCTCACAAGTTTTAATGTGTGGGGATTAGATTACACAGTGGTTGAAAGAGGCATTTAACTTTTTTGCAAATTTGGGTTAAAAATGCGCATGGAATATCACGGCTAGTGGTGAGGGTTAAGTGATAACTGAGGTGTGTTTTAAATGGTGTTGTGAATGGTGTCATATAGTCTTTCATTATCATGAGTTCTTGACTTTCAGGAGTACCAAATCCACTGCTTTTTCCACTGAGTCTGGAAAAAGTGCTTGGCACACCCATTGACTTTCACTAGCTCTGTGATTGTCTTTGGATCCAAGACTCATTAGCCATTAGCATCTTTCAACATAACAATATTTAATTTTAAAATTGCATTTAATAGGCTTAAATCACATATACCTCAAAATATTGTGTAATTCCTGAATCACACTCTTACCTACTGTATTTAGACCTCTACCACAGCAGAATCAGGGCATTATTTCAGTAACATTTCACTTGCTATCAAATGTGGGTTTTTAAAATTTTGGGGATTTAAGTTTTAAAGGTGACTGGAAAGTTTTTTAAAATATAAACCAAACTACCTAATATCCCACATAAAAAGCCATATTTTCAGAGTTAGGCACATGACCTCAAGTACATTTGTGCATACAAATGCCCACTGGAAGTGTGCAAAATAGGTGGGTTTTTTTTTTTTTTAAAGTTCTGTGTATTCTTACTTTACACTCCATAGAATGTACTTTACAAATGTGCAAGTTGTACTACGAAAATGGGCTAGGCATCATTGTTCACAGCTCAGTGAAAACATCTGCTCAATGCACAGTGGTGGGTCAAAAAAGTAAACAACATTTTAGAATGTTTAAAGGAACTGAACAGAAATTAATACAGGGCCAGATTCTATCAGAGATGGCAATTCCTATCATCCTATGGAGGCATAGATAAGCAGCAGAACCTGTACAATTCTGCTTATTGGAGCTTTATCCACATTAGCAGGTAATAGTAACTGCAGGAGTGCTGCTGTAGGCAGGTGTCATGTTATTGACTTGAACTGGGACCATATAGAACATGGTTGCAACCAAGGTCCTGTAGGGGCATCAAATCTTGTATAAAAGGGGTCTATGGAAAGGTTATGGTTTGCTGGTTATGATTATGCTGTCTATATGTGTGTATCATTTTGTAGTTAAAGTTATGAATATTGGCTCTATATGTCTGTGTTTCAAACTTATGCTATGCTTCTGGGTGACACCCCAGACAAGTTGGTGTCAGCGCTGCCTAGCCTGCTTGCGGGCCCATTAAGGACCATCAGCTATACAACTGACCCACTGAGAGAAGGCAGATATGCCTTGAGACTCAGCAAAGTATGCAGGGACTTGCCTATGTGACTCCAGACTCCATTTTGCTGTAATTTTCCACAGTAAGAACAAAGAGGTGTTCTTACACCTGGAAAAGACTATAGAAGGGTGATACCTCATCTCCATCTTGTCTTCAATCCTGCTTCTTACCTCTGGAGGGACTTTGCTACAAATGGATGCTCTACACAAAGGATTGATGACCCATCCCAGCTGGGGATGTACTTCAGAGACTTGATTTAAACCTGCAGTTTATTCTATCACTGCTACAAGCCTGAACCAAGAACTTTGCCATTACTGTATGTAACTGATTCCATTTAACCAATTCTAGCTCTCATGTCTATCCTTTTCCTTTTATAAATAAATCTTCAGATTTTAGATTCTAAAGGATTGGCAACAGCTTGATTTGTGGGTAAGATCTAATCTGTATATTGACCTGGGTCTGGGGCTTGGTCCTTTGGGATCAAGAAAACCTTTTTTCTATTACTGGGATATTGGTTTTCCTAACCATTTGTCCCTATAACGAGTGGAACTGGTGGTGATACTGGGAAACTGGCGTGTCTAAGGGAATTGCTTGTGTGACTTGTGGTTAGCCAGTGGGGTGAGACTAAAGTCCTCTTTGTCTGGCTGGTCTGGTTTGCCTTAGAGGAGGAAAAACCCCAGCCTTGGGCTGTAACTGCCCTGTTTTAAGCAATTTGTCCTGAATTTGCGCTCTCAGTTGGGTCCCACCAGAACCAGCATCGTTACAGCAGGGTGCAGGTATTTTCACCACTGTGTCTTCTAGACCTGCTGTTAGCAGAACTAGATGACACAGATTTATCTAAACTAGTGCTTCCACTATTGCTCCAATTGGTAGAGCTGCACCTATGTTAGTGCAATGGTGGGAGATTTCCTGAAAAATGCCACAACCGATGCAGCTTTGGCATGTGGAAGGTGTGGGGAGCTGAGCAAATAGGTGTGCATGGTGAAGCTGTGTTCCACAGATGTCCATCCACATCAGGGCAGAGTGGCATTGTAGAAAAAAATAAAAAAAAAAGTGGACACAGGAGGAGGACTGTAGCCAGTGGATCTAAAAATACACAGATCTCCTGGCTGAACACCCTTCATGAGCAGAGTGCACTGTGGCTGTGGAGTAGCTCTGCTACTGCTCCATGACCTAAGCGGGGAAAGGGGGATTCTGTTTATCCCCACTCTGGTGGAATTCCCTCACAAGTACTTTGAGGGAAAAACCACTGCCCTCCTACGAGCAAGTCAGAGTGTCACTGTCGTGTGTGCGCCCTGTGAGTCTAAGCAGCAATTCTGGATCAGTTAGTCAGAATGCCTCTTTGTGGCTCCAACTGCAATGCAGCTGCTCATCCCTCCCTACAGCATGGGTCGTGCCTTCAAAGCCACAAACTGACTCAATCTCTGGTTCAGGTTTTACTTCCAACCATTCAGAATTGAAAATATATGAGCTCCATTAGAGCAACTGCGCTGATACAACTTACATAAATGCCGTATGCACACAAAGACCATCCACTTAGCTCTACTGCAGGGTATTGTTTAGCTGATCTTTGCCTACGCAGAGATGTAAATGACATTTTCTCCATCTCAGAAATATTCTAAATCTAATACAACAACAATAAATACTTCGAACCTCTACAGTGCCTTTCATCCGAAGCATCCTGAAGTACTTTACAAACATAAATTAATGTAGCGTTTTATGGCACCGTTTGTACAAGTGATATGGAACTGAACATTTGTTACTGTAATTTTAATGAAATAACTAAATTGTGTATGTATCATTGGGTAAAAATAGAAGTTGGACATGTTCATCTTTGTAGATCAGTATCTTTCGGATCCATTTTACTTTACCCAGTAATCAAAGGATCTATGCAGATAATGCTCCAGCCTTAGCATTTTACTAATGGATCATACTTAAGGGCAATGACTCTGCCTCATCTACTAAAAACTGATTACAAAAAGCTGAGAAATGGACAGAATCTTATAGTCAAACAGCTGGGGCCTTTGTTATTTAATCTTTATAAGGAAAAAAGTTCAAACGGGAAACTATACAAACTATAGAGGGGGTTTTATAGCCCTTTTGAGGTTGAAACGCCATGAAGAAGAAAGAAATGGAAAGAAAAAAAAAAAAACTTCTTCAAGAAATGATACCTACAAAAAAAGTCAGACACTAGAATCTTTAGCCAGGTTCTCTGAATATTAACCTGATCTTGAACAAGTGATGTATGATGTAGTGTGGGGACTTTTTACTGTAATTTAATAGACTTCCAAAAAAAAAAAAAAAAAAAAGTGTTCTGCAATAATCTCTGAATTTCTACAGCCTAATTTACAAGAGTACTTAACAGCCACAGCTTTAACTGATGTCAGAAGGGACAAGAGGTGCTCAGCATCTCTGAAATTCAGGCCACTAGAATCTATGGTTGTTATTTCATTTTAACAAATTAGTCTTGATTTGCAGGCAAACAAGATAGGCTGGGATCAAAGTGAAATGAGGATATATGTGAAAAAGCTCAACACAAATACTGTTTGCCTTTGGGGAACTATGTCACATGTGCCTCAGAGAAAATACTACACTTTGTGTTCTTGTTGTACTTACCAAATCCTTGGCATTTAGAGACACGTCATCCCACCAGGGGGACACAAAGTCATATTCACAATTCAAAATTCTTTTAAACATGTACTGGTCTCCCCTTTCATCATAGAATGGTTCAAATCCACAAAGTCTAAGAGGAAAAGAGAGCGAAATTTATCAAAGATCTAAGTGATTTCAGGCTCTAAGGAACATTCCCCTATGTGATTTTTTACTCACTACACAGCTCTTTTCCCACCCTGCATGTGAAAACAGAACTACTTTTAATTAAAAAAAACAAAAATAACAAACCTTTGCTTGGGTCTTTATACATGTCACTTTAAGTGGTTTCCCCCCCCCCCCCACACACACACAAGGCAGGGCTGATAACATAACCTATTATTAAGGTTGCCCGACACTTTCCATTATAAGATGCTGTTTTCAGCTGATTATAACTTTGTCAGACTTCAACTGTTTGAGCCGAAATTGTCCATGCTGGGTATCTGCCTCAGGGTGGATTTTTTGGAAACATTCAGGCAAAATAGTTCAGTTGTTTCTGAGAATGATGCTAGGAAAAATGGTGTTTGGCCCACGTTAAAAAATTCTGGTGACCTTGTCTTTGAGATGTTCTAGCACCCAGTGCTTTAGAGCAGAGACTTGCTATTTGGCGGCGGGGAAAGGGGGGAAACTAGTTTCAGGCATCTGAACTGAGAGCAGGGAGACTGTCTCTCCTGTGATCTCAATAACACCCTGCTGGGCCTAGGCAGCATGAAGGAGAACTTTAGAGGGGACAAGAATTGGATCTTCAGGAAGGTAACAGGCTGGGACAAGGGGCCTCGTGGAGAGGAAGGACAGAAACTGGGATTGGGAGTTGGGGTGCAGGAAGACTGGGAGTGGCTGGGCAAGGCGATTGGTACTGGGAGCCAGGGAGAGAAACAGGGGATGGAAGTGGGGGGACTGGGAGCCAATAGTTAGTGAGGAGACTGAGATTGTATGAGGAGCTAGAGCAGAGACAAGGACAGTCTGGGCAAGGAAAATGGGACTGAAGGGGGATGAGAAGCTGGGGTGGAGGGGGAGAACTGGGAGTGGCTGGGCAAAAAGACTGGGACAAGGAGCTTTGGTCAGGGGCATTATTGTGATTAGATGAGAAGCCTAGATAGGGAGATTAGGACTGGGAGCCAGTGAGGATAAGGAATGTGGGCAAGGGGTGACTGGAGGCTAGGGTGGGGGAGAAAGATAGATTGGAGGAGGCGCCAGGAAGAGGAGAACTGGGGACAAGGAACTGAGGTGGGTGAGGAGACTGTGAGCCAAGAGACTTGAACTGGGTGTCCAGAAGGGTGAGACTATCACTTGCTGGAGGAGACTGGGAGTGGAGATTGGGATTGACTAGTTGAGGAGAATGGATGGGGATGAGGAACCAGGGGTGGGGAAGAGACAGGATGAGACAGGGTCAGGTTGGAGGGGATGAGGCAGAAGGAGTCACACTTGGGGGTGGGGGGGATAGGCAGAAGAGTCTATGCTCACGGGAGCACAATATCCTACAAAGCCTGGAATAGAACCCAAGATTCTCAAGTCTCACCATTCCTCTGCTGTCAGAAAATATCTCCCACTAGCAATGTGTCCCTCCTCCTCCAGTGCTTGTCCACACAGAGGATTATAACCTATTACTGCTATCAGTTACTCCATTCGCTCAAGTGGTAAAAGCCTGTGCAGTGAGGCTAAAGGTATCAACTCTGACGATGACTCATGTGGGTGGCAACAGGATGCTATGATGGAATTCCTGTATTTTCAGTTTGCTTTTTTAAAAACTTAAGAAATCACATTAAAAATACTAGAAACATTAAGATTCAGTCAAGCACTCAAAAGTTAGGAAGTACCACAATTAAGGTTGACTGTGTAACCTTAATTTGGGCTCCTTAGAGTACATATTATGATACAGTCTAATTACATGACTATATACCATTTTTTCTATGGAATTTGTCTAATTCATTGCACAGATCAGACCTACTCTGGGGATGAATCAGGGTTGTGTAGTGATGGAGGCTGCTGCCTGTAGGACCACTGCCTCGTTTGTTGCAGATGATGGAAGGTGTGCAGGGAATGATCGTAGGGACTGCAGGAAGAGAAGGGATGGTGCCCTGGAGAAATGGATTCTGTCCCTGCCTCTGCCAGAGAGTTCCTGTGTGATACTGGGCAAATCATTTAACCCAAAAATTTTACAGGTCACTAATTATGTGCACGTCAGTTTTTGGGGACTGATGAGATCGCCTAGGGTCTGATCTGCAGAAGAGCTGAATGCTCATTGCTGCAACTGACGTCAATGGAGCTGTGCTTTGAACATATATAGTGCTATATGAAAATGCTACAAATACTCTGAAAAGTTAGGTCCTAGGCATTTCAAATTGGGCATCCAAAATTAGATGATACTTTTGTCCTTAATCTCTCTGTGCCTCAGTTTCCCACATGTAAAATGATGATATCATCCCCTCACCTCCTATGAGCGTTATGAAGATAAATTCATTAATGTTTGATACATACAGGTACCACAGCGATGAACGACATAGCAAAGCCCGGGAGGAAATTAATATTTCTCTCTTCAGAACAGGGTTTTAACATTGTGCGGTAAATAAGCCTTGGGCCACACACTGAACAATGGGGATAAACCAAAATACTGAAAAGCTGCTCTTTAAATGAGCATCATCCATTCTGTGCACTGAGTGAGGCAGGGATCCTGTGGAAAGATAGTATGTAATCATGTAATTTCAGACTGTATCACAATGTATATGTACAAGGGGGTTGAACTAAGGTTAAATTAAAATACAAAATAGACCCAAAAAACAAACAAACAAAGAAACTAACCAAAAAAATCAAAACAACACACAAAAAAACAACCTCATATACCCAGGAAAGCTAGTTATTTCACTGGATTGCTTGGGCCAAATTCAGTGGTAAATCTAAGTGAGTTTAGCTTTAGAAAAACGTACACTTTTCTGCCACTTCATGATGTATCACACATAAACCCACTCTCTACACTCCCTTTTGCATACATTTGCACCTATTTAACACTACGTAATTTGTATATCTCTGAATTGGGTCCACTGGTTACAATCCTGCTCCTACTGCAATCAATTGTAGAACTCCCAATTATGGTATACAACAGCTGGACTTTAATCTGGTATGTACAATACATTCCAGTAATTTATCTGAATAATGATCCTATTTGCAGATGAGATACATTCAATGATATTTCAGATGGAAGGCAAAGACACAGAAATGAGTGACAGTCATACAATACACTGCCTCTTGTTTGCATTACACTGTAATCAGGCTTATCATTTTACAGTAATCTCCCCTCTAATCAATAAGTGTCCTGATGCTACAGAGAATTAGTGTATCTGCTGTCATGTTCTAAGTAAATATGACAGGTAACACAAAATGAAGATAAGAAAACAATGAACTGCGAAGAAAGTGAAGAGCAGTGCTATCAGTTAAATACAACCGTAAACTCCAGTATCAGTTATCTTAGTTTTGAAAAACAAATATTTTGCATGCTATCTTGTTTTTTTAAAATGAGAGAGATGCATTAAAACTCAAGGAACTAATGTTCTGAAAAAGTAGCTGCTTGCCTGTGGGTGGAGTGGCTGCATCGTGTTATACAGCTAGCACAGAGACACCAGCCTAAGAATATTCTTAGAACAGTATTCATGCTCAAGGCTGGCAGAAGTGGATTAGACTACAGCAGTAGAATCTTTGAGTGCTCTATTTAAGTAGGTGGGAACGGACGGCTGTCCTCTTGACCTCCTCACCCCCATTTGTCTGCTTCTCCCAGCATCATATTTGTGCTGGCTTCAGTGATGCTCTTTTCCCATGGAATGCCCTCCCTCAATTGGTCTGTAAGGTCAGTACCCTATCAAGAGCTACCAAGATATGTAGTAGAAATTAGGTAACTAATAGCAACAAGTCTGAGGAGCAGTCAGAGGCAACTGATATATATTTATAAAACAAACAATATATTTAATGCACATAAAATGTACATGTTTTGACTATCTTTGTTCCCAACTTGTGTATATAGCTTGTCTTCTTAGCATATCACGGGCACTACTGGAATGTAAATAAAAAATAATAGCAATCATGCACCCATTGACACACAGAAGGTTTATGGCTCAGATACTCTGCTGTGCTAGTCTCTTCTGATACAGTATGGGGGCAAGTGAATGTCAGGGAGCTGGTAATGGTTCTGTGATCATAGGTCTAATTTCATACCAGCCAGTTTAAGTGTCATGCGCAAACTTTATCAGGAGTGATTTTGTGTTTTCTTCCAGGTCATTGATAAAAATGTTAAATAGTGCAGAGCAAAGAACAAGTCCGTGTGGGACCCCACTTAATTTTACCCAGTTTACATTTATACTTTGCGACCTATGAGTTAGCCAATTTTTAATCCATTTAATGTGTGCCATTTAATGTGTGCCATTCTAGTTTCTTAATCAAAATTTTGTGTGGTATCACATCAAGTGCCTTACAGAAGTATATTACATCAATACTATTATCTTTATTCAAGAAAACCTGTAATCTCATAATAAAGAGATATCAAAATGTTTGACAGGATCTGTTTTGCATAAAGCCATGTTGACTAGCATTAATTATATAACTGTCCTTTAATATTTTTAATTAATTGAGACCCATATCAGCCGTTCCATTGTTTTGCCCAGGATCAATGTCAGACTGGCAGGCCTGTAATTATCCACATTGTCCTGTTTACCCTTCTAAAATAGCGGCACAATAGTGGCTTTCTTCTGGAATTTTCTCAGTGCGCCAAGACTTACTAAAAATCATCTAGAGAGTTCTTCTGCCAGCTTTTTTAAAACTCTTGGGTGCAAGTTATCTGGACCTGCTGATTTAAAAATGTCTAACTTTAGTAGCTGCTGTTTAACATCCTCCTGAGTTACTGGCAAAATTGAAAGTATTTCATCATCATATGATATGCCTTCATCATCTGTTTTTTCCCCCAAACATAGAGCAGAAAAAATTATTGAACACTTCTGCATTATTATTAACAATTCTGCCATTTCCATTCAGTAATAAACCAATATCATTGCTAGGATTCTATTTGTTGCTAAATCTTTCTTATTGTACCGAACTCTGCTGGCCACAAGTTCTCTCGTGTCCTTTGGTTCCCCTATCAATTTACTACAATTACTAGTTTCTGATTTATATTCATTACTATCAACTTTTCCTTTCTTCCATTTTATGTGTGTATGTGTTTATATATAATATAATTAATATATTTATTTAACTTCCCTTCTAAACCAGGTTTGTTTGTTGTTGTTTTTTAAACCATTATGGGCTTCTTTCACAATTGTGGCACTCTGGGCTTCGAATAGAATGTTCTTAAACAGTTCCACATTATCATTCACACTTTTCTTTTAAAATTCTTTCTCCCAGTTGATTTGCTCATACTTATTTTCAGCTTTGTGAAATTGGCCCTTTTAAAGCACAAAATATATATATTGCTGGTTTGCACTTTATTCTGTTTGAACATAAATGTGTTCAAGCCATGATCATTTGTACCTAAGCTACCACTAATTTTTAGTTCTGTGGTTTCTTTATCTGTTAAGAAGAAGTCTCATACAGGAGAATTCCATGTTGGATGCCACACTTTTTGAGTTAATAAACTGCCATCTATCATATTCAGAAATTCCAAGGACATTTTAATACTGGCAACATGAGACCTGCAGCACATGTCACTCGGATTGAAGTCCCACAGCGCTTTTTCCTATACATTATAGATGGATACTTAAGGAGCAGGTCATCCTGTTCTCTGGTGTGATTTGGTGTTCTGTACCAGATATCAGCAGGTGCCCCATCTTGTGCTGTATCTAGGGCAACCAGACAGCAAGTGTGAAAAATCGGGACAGGGGGTGGGGGGTAATAGGAGCCTAAATAAGAAAAAGACCCAAAAATCGGGACTCTCCCTATAAAAATGGGACATCTGGTCACCTTAGCTGTATCTGTTAGGACACTGATCCATAAGCATTCAAGATCATTTTCCTCTGAGTTGTCAGTGACTTGGAAACAGATAATGTTTTTGACAGTGTCACTCCTCCTCCCCTTTTGCCCAGTTGATGTTTCCCAAATAGGTTAGAACCAGTGATTTTAACATTCCAATCATGGAAATCTTCCCACGAGGTTTAAATACCTAGTAGGTCAAATTCCAATTCCTGTTGATAGGTGGCTCATCACTGTTCTGCCACCTCCTCTGTCTTTCTCTTATTTTCTGCCCTGCTGCTTTTCCCTCATCTAAACTTACTAGAACACTATAGCAAATCATCAGTAATGTTAACTGGAATTGAAATACTAATGCATAAAATTGGTCCATTTTACTATCATCAGAGAGGACCCAACCCTGCAAGGTGTAGAACAACCTCGATCCCCACTGATTTCAGAGGGAGGTTGCACACTCAGAACCTTTCAGAATCTGGCCTCTATCTAAGATCCCTCTTATTTTCTCCTTTCTCCCATTACCAATGCTTTGAACACATTTCATAAAACAATCCCTGACAGTGATCCAGCAGGAAGCACCAGCTCGGTGCACATCGGCTCAGCAGTGTAAAACCACCTCAGCTTCCCATCTTCAGGTTCTTTCCTGTCCTTGCACAAAATGCACCAAGTAGTAACATTGTGTAGTTTCCTATTTGTTAGAGAGCTGACATCTTGCTGCTTATAACTATGGACACAATGATTAAATAGTGGGTGAAAATGACCCTTAATTGCTGTAGTGTAGTTGCATGTAACAGCTAGTTTACTGAGCCCCCATATGAGCTAAGTCATGCATAATGCAAGAGAGTACTTCCTTTTCTGAATATCAAATGAAATCTCAAATGTAAACAGTGGGGAAAAAATCCTGTAGTTCTCAGTGGGCTAAGGAATTCATTTCAGCAAGACCAACTGAAGCTCTTGTAACCAGCACAATTAAAGAGGAAATATGCTAACAGCATCCAATTTGACAAGAAAAACAAGGTTTCTTCAAATCAAACCTAAATCCTTTTAAAATTTAACTCCATCTAGAATTGTGCAGAGCTAATGCATTAGGAATGACACAGCTATAACTGGGTGTCACGGCATCAAGGATTAGATTTTGCAATAAAGTAGAATACAGTTGCTCTAGAGATAATCTGGAAAAAACAATTGCACATTGACTACTATATGTAAAAATGCCTCACCAATTGCAACATTCCAGTGCTATCTGGCTTTGTTGTGGGTGCTTATACATGGTACTTGCACTTATTCTGTCTGCTCCAGTTGTAGGCTCTGATAAACTAATCTCTAGCTACTGCTACAAATATTTTCACAGCGACTCATTAACACCATATGATAATGTTTGTAATGCTTATCATGTGAACTGAAAGAGAATTTCATAGAATAGGTGACTCTCCTACCCATTATTACTACTGCTCATGTCTATGCTTCTTTCTACTCCAAATAGTTACGTGTTCCATCTATGCCCATGGTCTTTTTTTCTATATTCAAAGTTAGACCAGTTTAAATAAAGCTGTGATTTGAAAATGATTTCAATAAACTGGTGCAAAACACAGTGTGGATACTCAAGTTAACTTCAATCAGATTTATATTTGATTTACTTTAAATCAATTCCTTACCAAATTAACATAAACCAAGATAAACCAGGTTTAAATTGAATTGAAAGAATGTCAACATTGTGTTTTGTACCAAGTAAATTAAGTGTGTAAAAAAAAAAAAAAAACCCCACAATTTTCATTAAACCAGTGTAACACTGACTATAGACAAGGCCTCATATTTGTTAACTACTATGTGCCTCTCTAATGTGGGATGGGATTTCTGGAAATGTCTTTATAGAAGAATACAAGGCAGATCTTCTGCTGGTGTAAATTGTCCATTAACTTCAATGGAGCTACGATAATAATTTATAATAGCTAAGGATTTGCCCCAATATAACTTGCATTAGAGAGGAAGGGGTAAAGCTGGATGTAAGAGACAAGGTCTGAGATGTACTCCAGGGCACATTTGTGGCAGTTCTTGAGATGGGGAAACGAATTTTGTTATAAGAAAATAACGGACAACAAAATGATCATAGGAATCCAGAAAAGTGGGTCCCAAAATGCACAACTGCCTGTGTTCCTCTTCAACACACAAACCACAGATCTGAGGTTTACACTAATAACTTATGACCTGTGTGTAGCAAATCTCCTCTAAGAGAGTCTTTCATTCTTTCCCATTCTTTCCTATCAATCATACTCTAATTTCTTATATTAAGGAGATATTGTAACCTATTCTTTTACAGGAAAATGAAAGCAGATCACTGATCTTATTTATGCTTTATATAAAAAAAATTGCATTTCCCAAGATTTTGTATTAAAATAATTTGTCAGCAATATATATATGTATATATATAGTATGTGTGTGTGCGTGTGTGTGTGAGAGAGAAAGAGTGTGTATATATATATATAAAATCTTGTTTTCTTCCCCTTCCCAGAATGTACTGACTGAAATCATTCCACAAACATGCTGCACAACAAGAGAAAACAGATCAGCCTAGCATCAATGTTGCCACAGGACTAACGGAAGTCGCTCATTCTCCCATAAGGAGAAGGGTCATAACAGAAGATGTACAGCATGCAGAATGCACAATGATCTTCAACTGTCAAAAACCTTCTTCAGAAGCATTTCATTTATGCAAAATAAAATAACTGCAATACTCACCACTAAAAATACAGGCCATTCTTATTTAGATACCAAACTAAAGAGTTAGGTGCCTAACTTTAGACTTCCCTGTTCGAATATTTGGGCCTAAACTGGGAAAGACAGTTGTGTAAACAGTGCATAACACTGTAGAAAACTTATTTGCCTAAAACAATTTGGGACACTTTGGATCTTACAACCCTTTGTCAGTTATATCTCTGACTACAGAACAGTACTGAGTATAACACGGAATATTTTGATGATTATGGACCATTTCAATCCAGAAATAGAGCAAACAAACTTCTTTTTCTTTTGGGTGGGCAGGCCATGCCTCTCCCCACTCTCTGTGCCCAACAGCTCACCATTTCTTTTCTGCTTAACTGCATGGCAGACTTCCAGATGAGAATCTGGATGTGAATCAGCAGCAATGGCATTTGAATCATGGCACCAAAAATGTTGGAGGCTGAAGTCCCCAGAAACCCTGGTGCAGCTGTGCTCCTTGCTGTTACAAGGCAGCTCAATTGCAGTCATGTGCTTTGATTTCTTTTTGGCCCACTGTGTCTGCTCTTTTGAAAAAACAATCGTTTCTATTTTCAACTCGCATCAGAGCACAATTCTATTTTATTCTTTTCTGTCCAGGTTTTTGTGGCATACTCCTCACTGTATAATATCTAAACACACTAGTAATTTTATTTACAGCATAGGTTAATAAGTGCACTGTTCCCTAAAAGACAATATATACAGTGTGCCAGATCCTCTGCTGCATCTGAGGAGCTCTCAGCTTTGTGCTTCCTCATTCCTGTGGTGTTCTGAGCCAGGCTGGTTCCCTGGGCTGCGCTAAGTTACACCAGTTGCCAAGATATTATGGCAACTGGCACTTGCCAGGGCATAAGGACATTTCCTGCAAGCCAGCTAAACTAGGGTTACCATACGTCCGGCTTTTCCGGGACACGTCCGGCTTTTTGGCAATTCCCCCCGGACAGGGGTTTGATTGCCGAAAAGCCGAACATGTCCGGGAAAAATACCGGCCGGGCACTTCCTCTCCCGCGGCTGTTCTGCTCCTCCCCGACTCAGACTTTGGCTCTGTTTAAGAGCCAAGCTGCTCGAGCCAGCGCTACCGGCTTCGGGCAGTCCCCGTGCCTCCGGACCCCAAGCTGCCAGCTGGGCACTTCCCTTCCCGGGCTCCAGCTGCTCTGCTCCGGCGGGGGCTGCCCGAAGCTGGTAGCGCTGGCTTGGGCAGCTTGGCTCTTAAACAGAGCCGAAGAGTTAGGGGAGGAGCAGAGCAGCTGGAGCCCGGGAGGGAAAGTGCCTGGCCGGGGGCGCAGGGTCCGGAGGCATGGGGGCTGTCCGAAGCCCGAGCGCTACCGGCTTCATGGGTTTGCCGGGCAGCCTCCAGACCCTGCACCCCCGGCTGGGCGCTTCCCCTCCCGGGGTCCAGCTGTGCTGAGGAAGCGCCGGCCAGGGGCGCAGGGTCTGGTGGCTGCCCGGCAACCCGTGAAGCCGGTAGCACTTGGGCAGCCCTTTTCGCGTGGCTGGGAGGGAGGAGGGGGAGTTAGGGTGGGGACTTTGGGGAATGGGCGGAGTTAGGGCGGGGGGGGATGGGTGGAGTTGGGGTGGGGCCGGGGTGGGAAAGGGGCGGGGCCAGGGCCCCGTGGAGTGTCCTCTTTTTTTATTTTTTAAATCTGGTAACCCTAGCTAAACCAGCTTTAGGGCAGCTATTCAGCAGCCGAGTGGGGAAAAGCTCCCCTAATGCAGCCCAAGAATGTACAAAGTTCATAACAACTACGTTTATATCCAAAATCTTTGTGGGATAATTGTATATCCTTAAGTATTTATTAGTGGCAAATACAATCTGGCATTGCCTATGATATTTCCAATGTAGATCTTTTCTACAGCTCATAAGTGCTTTACAGTTATTTATTTAGATATGAAGAACACTATTTTACATGGTCGCTCTCCTTAGGTGCTTAAAATCTAAAGAGGCAAAACAGATATGAAAGATAAGGAAAAGTTTCAGTGGTGCAACTGGTTAGTGCAAACGGGAATATTGCTGGGGTTTTGAGTTCAAGCCTTACCTGGAGCACTTGTTTCTATTACCTGTGTAGTTTCCCCAACTTGCTTTGCCTAATTCATATTGAAAGTGCCATATTAGAAAAAGGAGAATAAGTTCTAAAATGTGGAAGTGGGTGCATAGCTTGGAAACATCCACCCTGTGCTGCCATTAATTCCAGTAGATTGTTCACTGGCAGGCAAATTGACTTATGGAGGGAGGGGATAGCTCAGTGGTTTGAGCATTGGCCTGCTAAACCCAGCGTTGTGAGTTTAATCCTTGAGGGGGCCATTTAAGGATCTGGGGCAAAGAAAAATTGGTCCTGCTAGTGAAGGCAGGGGACTGGACTTGATGACCTTTCAAGGTCCCTTCCAGTTCTATGGGATACATATATCTCCATATATTATTTACTGTATTTAACCAAGATTTAAAAAGAATCACCCATTATTCAATGTCTCCAGATATCATTTGGAGTAATATGTTTATCCTGTATAAAGTATCTTAAAAGGGATACTTAAGCAGTCTAAGTACAAAGTAAAGTTTTTATTGGGAGGGATATCAATAATGAATAAAGTTATTAAAACACTGAAACATGGAAATGGAAATATTGCCCTTGAGCTTTTTCAACCCAAACACAACACTGTGCTAGAAATATGACACATAAATGATTATAAATGGCCCATCTAGTTTCATTGTCCGTGCTCAGTGAAATGCAAAAAAATAAACATAATAAATGTCTAAAATAAATGATTTTTTACAATTCTTTCATTTTTAATAATGAGTGTTTGCAGTAATTTAGACAAGCGATATTATGATATATATGACAAATGTATTACTTGAATCGTCTGTGCTCCTTCAACCTTCAAATCATTTAAATACCATTAAAATATAACCCATACAAAACAAATTAAGGATCTTTTCACTTTCTGTTAGCAGAGTTCAGAATGTCAGAAAAATCTGTGGCCTTGAAAATGAAACATCAAAATACCATATTTTATATTTCACTTGGTATTATTATTTAAACTTACAGGATGTAGGTGATTATTCCCAAAGACCACATGTCCACCTCTGGGCCATAAGCACATCCACGTAGAATCTCTGGTGCTGCAGATGATAAAAACATTGTCACTAAAGCAAAAGTTTAATGCAGAAATAAATAATACTAATAAAGGTCAGGAATTTCAAACACGTCTGACTTCTTAACTCAGAATGTAATTGAAATGTGTCCTCTTCAAGTACTGTAGAACAAATAGGGCCTGACCTTGAAAGTCTTTACTCAATGAATGGGAGTTTTACCTAAGTAAAGAGCAACGGGAATTTTCCCTGAGTAAGGACAGCTGGCATGGACCCCTAACTTGTAAAGTCAAGAGTGCAATTTAACTTTGATCTCCAATCTGATTTTAGAGAAGGAACCAGATCCATGAAAGGGATAATGGGCAGCTACAGAAGTACTGTAGCTTGAGTTTTACTGACTACATGACATTTGTATTTTTTTTAATAGTTCCAGTAATTCTGAAGTCAAGTTGCCTCTATAATTAAAGCTGAAACCCACTCTCCATTACAAGTCCTATTTCAGACCCCATCCATGTCTCTCTCTGCCCAAATCTATTTGTGCTAGATTTTCTCATGTTCAGTCTCCCATGGGAGGAATAGGGTGCTCTTAACTAAAGACTGACATTCTTGGGCGTGGAAAGCTGCAAGAAGGATCACTCCAGAGTCAAGAACTTTTCCTTGAAAAAGCCCTATTGCCCAACTCAAGGAGTTCAACCCTGGGAACAGACAGCAAGATCATTCCAGTCAATTGCAATTGCCACAGTAGGGCACAGGGGAGAGGCAGTCTCTGAGGAGACTCGCAATTCTGAAATAGCAAAGAGAAGCCATTATTCATCAGAGGAGCTCAACCCATGGATGATACTGAAGAATAGCCAAGAGCATGATGTGTGCTTCATGTAAGATACGCACTTGAAGCCTATGCGTGATATGAGATACATACTCCTGTTGTTATGCACACACCTGCATGCACACTATATATGCCATGACATGCCTCCTTGAAAATACCCCTCTTTTCCCCATAACTTTCAAATGTTTTGTGTTTTCCCCACTCCCTGATAAATTTCTGACCAGCCCTGTCAGCTGTTGTACTCCCCTGAACACCATTATCAGAAGCCTCTGACTCTGCCAGCTGCCAACCAGCCATATCTTCCTGGGGCAAAGTAGCCTAATATCAGCAGGGGGAGCCAAATCTCACAGTGAAGTAGAGGAACACAACACTTGACATGGTGCAAAGATGAGACCCACCCACCCCTTCCCTCATCCCTTGCCACACCAACCTTGAATTTGCCCTCTTCTGAATATGCACTGCAATATTGTCCTTCGTGAGGCCTATGGGCTGGAATAGTCCCCACTGGCTCTCCTAAAAGGGAGCTCCCAGTCAGTGGATTTGCAAGAGCAAGAAGATAGTGAAATCTCTCTGGGTCCATTCCAACAGTCCCTTATTCATCCCTCCTCCTCCCACCCCATGGGGTAAAGGGGATAGAGTCCCCGGAGGACTACTTTGCTACACTCACAGCCTCCTGCACAGGCAAGTTTATGTGGCACAGAAGGCTTTGTGAAGACCCTCTGAACTTGGATGAATTTCACCGATAGTGCTATTATAGCATACTTTTAAAAAATACCATTTTCAGGCAAATGATAGAGAACAGCTAACACACCGACTTTATATGTTATATTTATGACAAGCTGAAAGTCATTCTTTGTAGTTTGTATCGTTTTTATGTAAACTGTCATTTTGATTCTCCCATGGAGGCAAACCAATATCCTCCTGCAGACAAGATGCACGTGAGCAGTAAGACTTTCTGCAAAGCTATAGCAATTAAAATATGGAGACTGAATCACCGAGACATCCTGAATAGCAAAATGCTCATGGCACTTACTTTGTGCTAAGAGAGGAGGAGGAAGAGAACAAACATACAAACACATATCTTGTATAACTTATATCAGAACCAAATGCCAGATCCACACTAAGCCCATCTCTATGCGGGATTACTTAGGAAAGTTAAGGAGAGTCAGCTAACGGTATGAGGTCAACACACATCAATTAAAGCATGTTAAAGCCCTGTGTGGCTACTCTTATTCAGGAATAATGTGGCTTTGGGTCTCTGTAATTAATCCTTCTCCAAATCCTCCAAAAACTGTACTTTTGCCAGGGTAGTTTGTTTTGTTTGGTGGGGCTGGAATCAGCTATAATGGCAAAAGCCCAGTTTTGCTGGTATTAGCTGCATTTCTAGCAATGCTTTGCTGTTTCAGTATACTGGATTAGCATTACCACTTTAGCACTTCTGGTGCAGACCTGACCTAATTTGTCTTGTCCCAACCCCAGAAAGATGCACTATTTTTCCTCCTCTCTCTTGGGCTCTATGGAACTTCAGGAAATTCAGTACTAGGAGTTTCAATAACATTTACCCAACTCTTGTAACTTTATTGTGACTATCAGGGGTTATTCTTACTTTCTCTCCAAAGAGCTGTTATGGCTGGGGTGGGGTTGGGATGAGCTCCCAACACCTATAAGATGTTTATAAAAGGCCGATGTCTAGGATGGCCTCTGACAGCCAAACTCCCCGTCACTTGTCTTCATGTGGCGCAGATGTTTTCTTTAAAAGTGGGGTGTGTGAAAGACAGGCACCTGGTGTCTTTAAAATAACAAGACAGTTCAAGGCAGCCTACCTAGGAGAATGAAATCTCTGATCTCAAGCCCCCATCCATGAGTTAAATGAAGCCCAGCATTGGGTAGTGGTGACACCAGCACTGCCTGTTGATGATCCACCGGGTTTATGACAACAAGATGGGAAGAGAGTGGGCATGTATTTAATCTAACTGGGGAAAGTTCCTCTCACTATGATGTGTGTCAGGGATGGCAACTGATATGCTAGAGACTGGATATAAGGAGGGGTGAAGCTGGCCTGTATGCCTCCTGCCAGGGACTACTGCTAATGATCTTTCTGCCCTCTGCCAGAGGTTCACCCACTTCAAGCCTGGCAGCCCTGGGCCAATAGGATTTCTGGCAGCCAGTGTCTGAACTGCCCTCTAGAGGGTCAGAGGACCAGTGGTCAGAGCGAAGAATCAGACTAAAAGCAGTGACCTGCAAAGCCAAAGAACCCCATATTTCAAAAGTGGCAACACTGGGTATATCCAGTCTGACGTGTAAAGGTATAGAAGTCACTGATGTGATGGATGGGGAATGCAGCGAAGGGGTTGGCCTTAGGTTATAAACGCTCTTATGCAGGTGACAAAAAGGGAGCATAACAAAGTGTGGGTGGCAGGGAGAGGAAAGCTGAGGAAGATGGTGTGTGCAGTTATTAGAGTAAGTGATAGACTGATGGCTGTTAAAAATTAAAAGTGTGTCATGTTTCTGATATCAGTGTAGGCATCTCAGCCCGGACGTGATGAAGAGGAGGAGACTTCCTACCAAGATCTGCAGGTGTTAGCAGACACAGCAGCCCCCAAGGAGCTGCTGGTGGTGCTGGGTGATCTGACTGCACACACAGGCAGAAACAAAAGAGGCTATGAAATATGTTTGGGAAAATGCAGCCTAGGCACTATGAATGATGAAGGGAAAATGCTACTACATTGCCAAACAATGGATGATAGCCAATACTTGATTCCAAAAGAGGGTGTGTCAGTTGTTTATGTACATCAGTGGTGGAAACAAAAGCCAGATGATGTTGGTGAGGAAATCTCAATGGAGTCGAGCTATGGGCTGCAAATTGATACCTAGTGAGATGGTAGCACTGCAACACAAACCTCCCGTGGCAATGATTGTGGTAGAGTGCTGGACAAGGGGGAATTAAGCTCAAAAGAAAGACAATTTAAATACAGAAAGTTAAGAGACGTGCAACAGAGAAGTTTGTGCAAAAAGTACAGAATGTGTGTCCAAAAACTGATTTGCCATCACCTGACAAAGAGTAGAACCACCCCAAAAGAATGTACATTGTGGAAGTGAAAAAGGTTTGTGGATGATGTAGATGGGGAAAACCAATAGCAAGAGAGAAGTAGCAGTGGACTGTGATCCAAAACAAAACAAAAACAAAAACAAAAACAAAGCACCAAGAAAAAGAAATGAATCCATTGCTGGAAATAAAAACAAATACAAAGAAGCTGCCAAGTGGGCAGTGAAAAAGGTCAAATAAAGTGCCCTAGATGATCTGTATGCTGAACTTGTAAATGACTCACAGGTGGCTGGCAAAAAGACATACGGTACTGCAAAAATGAGATGCAAATGTGGGGAGGATGATATTGCACATCATTTGTAAATGATGATCGGGGAGACTGCTACTAACACCTGAACAAGGAAAGGAGAGGAGGAAACAATACTTTGAGAATCTCTTAAATGAGGCAAATCCCTTTAGGATGGAGTTGCCAATATGTGATCCAAATGAAGGGGACCTGATGAGAAGAAGATTTCAAAATGAAAGTATTAGGATGGAAGTCCAAGTCCATGCTGTGGCTGACAAAATCCAAGAAGCACAATGTCACTGGTTCAGATACATGCAGAGCATGAATGAAGGGGACCTGATGATCATAGCATGGCAGGAGAGGATGGTAAGAAAGACTCCAAAGAAAGCTATCAAAGTGATGGATGAATTGCATCAAAGAATATGGTAAGCAGGTGGACCTTAGTGCTGCCTTGGACAGACGAAGATGGAGGATGCTTGCACGACCCAACCCTAATTGATGGGATAAGGGAAAAAAGAAGGGTTACTAGTCTGAAGCTTTGCTAGTCTGTTGGAGCAATTGCGGTATACAGTACAGAGCATGGGACAAGCAATACAGTACTCGAGGTTTAATCCTGGGTCTGCAACCAATTCCCTCTGTAGCATTGTGTACTATGCTCTCTCTCTCCCTCAGTGTTTGTCTTCTAGGAACAGAACTGAGACCACTGGCTCATTTCACATAGTGCACCAAAAAGATGGCCATCACTACATACCAGGGACAATAAAATGGGGATAACATTTCCTTATCCTACAGGAGTGTTGTGCGGGGAGTTAGGGGTTTGTACAGCCCTCTGAAGATGTAAAGTGCCACATAAATGCCAAATTCTGCTGAACTGCTGTTGTCAGAAATTCACTTTGCAGAAACAATTAGCTGGGGATTCTAAATGGGTTGAGAAATTCCTTCCAGCTCCTGTTGACTAAGAGTTTGATATATGTTTAATGTTCCTTCCAAAATGAAAAATACAAAGAATTAGGTTTGAATCTGTTTGATGCTAAGGGCCCTCAATACCTCAGAAAGGCAATAAGCACACCAACGATTGGTGACACACATAACCACCACCCAGTCCCCTCTTCCCAATCATTGCCACGCAAACCTCCTGCTGTCTCCTTCCCTCTGCACATATATGCAGTACAAACAGCTGAATCGTCACCATTTTGGAGGCTGCATTATGTGTTTGCTTTCTCTTCTTCACACAATCTTTTATAGTTACAAAAATGGAGGCAAAACAAATGGCTTCTGACACTGAGCAATAACTACAGCTTTATGACATTTGTAGTTTAGTAGCAATGATAGAAATTAGCATGGAGATTGATAATCAATACTCAAAATACAATTTTATGAGACAAAAGACACTAGGAATAGGTTTAATTCCAAGGGATGTTTAGTTCCTTTGTTTGCCTGATAAAGATACTGCACAAACGAATGTATGTATTACTTGCATCCTATTATCCATTACGTTACAAGCTAATAGAGTAATCTTGCTGCCTTCATCAGTGTCTTCCCATTTCCTTTCGTTTCTATAGTAACAAACATCAGAAAGCAGGGTCTGCAATACTGTAACTATCTGCTCCTGCTCTCCCTTTTCTTCTACATACACCCTTTATGTTTATTCTCTTCAATCCACATTTACATTTTCATTAGCTAGTGACACTACTTCACAGGTATACAGACTTTACACTAAAAATAATCACTTCAAAGAGTTTGGCTACATACAGAAGTTAACAGACAGGTTTACTCAGTGCTTCTTGTCTGATCAGGGGCACCAAAGACTATGTCTATACAGAATTTTGGAGTGAGTGGGGAGCAAGCCTCCCACCCTGGGTCAACAGACTTTGGCTGCTAGCGCTTTATAAACAGCTGTGTAGACAGCGCTTTGAAGTTGCAGCTAAGACTGGAGTTTGGGCTTTGAAGCTCATTCCCCCTCCCTAGCCTGAGCTGCAACTTCAAAGTGCTGTCTACACAGTTATTTTTAGAGTGCTAGTGAGAGGACCACTAGCTCGAGTCTGTCAACCCAGGCTGAGAGGCTCACTCCTGCTTGCTCCAAAATGCTGTGTAGACACACCCAAAACTGCAGTTAAGTTCAACTGAATACATTCTATAGACCAAATCCTGCTCTGGAGTCATAGAGTTTAAAGCCAGCAGAGACCATCAGATCATCTAGTCCAGGGGTCGGCAACGTTCAGCACGCGGCTTGCCAGGGTAAGCACCCTAGCGGGCTGGGCCAGTTTATTTACCTGCTGACGTGGCAGGTTTGGCCGATCGCGGCCCCCACTCGCCGCAGTTCGCCGTCTCGGGCCAATGGGGGTGGCAGGAAGCCGTGGCCAGCACCTCCCTTGGCCTGCGCCGCTTCCCGCCGCCCCCATTGGCCTGGGACGGCGAACTGCGGTGAGTGGGGGCCGCGATCGGCCGAACCTGCCGCGTCAGCAGGTAAATAAACTGACCCAGCCCGCTAGGGTGCTTACCCTGGCGAGCCGCGTGCCGAACGTTGCCGACCCCTGATCTAGTCTGACCTGTATATCACAGACCACCACCGCCACCCAGCATCCACACACTAAAATCTTTCCTGTGATGGTCTGGAAGTCATCAATAGGCACAAGAGAGTTACACCTGGTCAGGGAGATAAAAGGCCATAAGAGGAGGTTCTTTAGGAGCAAGAGAAAGATGAAGAAAACTGTAAGTCCGCTACATAGTGGGGAAGATGAGCTAATAACTGAAGGAATCAAGAAGGCAGAGGTGTTTAATGACTATTTTACTTCAGTCTTCACTAAAATGGTTAATGGTGACAAGATACTCAACACAATTAATATCAACAATGGGGAAGGAATGCAAGCCAAAACAGGAAAAGAACAGGTTAAAAAATATTTAGATAAATTAGATATATTCAAGTCAGGAGGGCCTGATGACATTCAACCTAGGAGACCTAAGGAACTAGCTGAAGCAACCTCTGAACCATTAGTGATTATCTTTGAGAGCTCACAGAGGACAGGTGAGGTCCCAGAAGACTGGAGAAGGGAAAACATAGCACCTATCTTTAAAAAGGGGACCAAAGTGGACTCAAGGAATTATAGACTTGGCAGTCTAACTTCGATTCCTAGAAAGATACTGAAACAAATTATTGAGCAATTAATTTGTAAGCAACTAGAGGATAATAGGATTATAAGAAGTAGTGAGCACGGACTTGTCAAGGACAAATCATGGCAAATCAACCTAACTTCCTTTTTTGACAGGATTACTGGCCTAGTGGGTGGGGGGAAGAAGTAGACATGATATATCTTGATTTTATTAAGGCTTTTGACACAGTTCCACGTGACATTCTCATAAGCAAACTAGGGAAATGTGGTATAGATGAAATTAATATAAGGTGGATGCACAACTAGTTGAAAGACCATACTCAAAGAGTAGTTATCAATGGTTTACTGTGAACCCGGGAGGGTGTTATCTAGTGGAATCCCACAGGGGTCTTTCCTGGGTCTGGCACTATTCAATATTTTCATTAATGACCTGGATAATAAAGTGGAGTGTATAAAATTTGCAGATGACACCAAGCCGGGAAGGCCTGCAAGCACTTTGGAGGTCATGATCAGAATTCAAAACAACTCTGACAAATTGGAGAATTGGTCTGAAATCAGCAAGATGAAATCCAATAAAAACAAATGCAAAGTTCTTCACTTAGGAAGGAAAAATCAAATGCACAAATACAAAATGGGGCATAAATAACTGGCTAGGTGATAGTACTGTTGAAAAGGATTTGGGGGTAATGGTGGATCAGAGATTGAATATGAGTCAACGATGTGATGCAGTTATGAAAAAGGCTAACATTCTGGGTTGTAATAA
The DNA here is from genome assembly GCF_013100865.1 of Trachemys scripta elegans. Lineage (NCBI taxonomy): Eukaryota > Metazoa > Chordata > Testudines > Emydidae > Trachemys > Trachemys scripta. Next base: position 66,456,606 of record NC_048303.1, on the reverse strand, counting down.
CAAGTGTTGTATGTAAAATATAAGTAATTGTCCTGCTTTGCTCAGCACTGGTGAGGCCTCAGCAGAAGTACTGTGTCCAATTCTGGGCACCACACTTTAGGAAAGATGTGGACAAATTGGAGAGAGTCCAGAGAAGAGCAACAAAAATGATAAAAGGCTTGGAAAATCTGCCCTCTGAGGAAAGGATTAAAAAAAGTGAGCATGTGTAGTCTTAAGAAAAGAAGATTGAGGGGAGACCTGATAACAGTCTTCAACAATATTAAGGACTGTTATAAAAAGGATGGCGATTGATTGCTTTCCATGTCAACTGAAAAGTAGGACAAGAAGTAATTGGCTTAATCTGAAGAAAGAGAGATTTAGGTTAGAAGGTGGGCAAAGCTTTCTTACTCTAAGGGCAGTTTAGCTTTGGAATAGGCTTGCAAGGGAGGTTATGGAATCCCGACCATTGGAGGTTTTTAAGAACAGGCTGGACAAACACCTGTCAGGGATGGTCTAGGTTTACTTAGTCCTGCCTCAGCGCAGGGAGCTGGACTTGATGACTTCTCGAGGTCCTTTCCAGCCCTACATTTCAATGAGTCTTTGATTACTATTATTTGTATTGCAGTAGTGTCTGGGAGCCCCAGTCTGGACCAAGACCCCCGGTGGTAGGTGCTGTACAAACACAGAACAAAAAGACAGTCCCTGCTCCAAAGAGCTTAAATCTAAGTAATGTACTGAGAAACACCTTGCTGCCCTAAGGAGTCATTTGTACCCCCCACTTGCATATGCTGCTGACTACAGCATATGTACCAGCTACTTGCAGGGCTTAATATAGCCTAGCAATAGACTATGGAAACACCTCATAACCAGCAGGCCCTGCTTGCTTGAGACTTTAGGGCCTCAACCTGCGAGGTCCTTAGCACCCTGACCTCTATTGACTTCAGTGGGAGTTAAAGATTCTCAGCACCTTACATGATTGGGACCTCAGTGAGGATTCCAGTGTGGTAGCTAGATGCCTCCAGCAGGCATAGTGTTATCTTCCCCACTCCTGGCAGCGGGGGACAGGTGTGAACTGCTGTGTTATTGGCAGTATCTTTTACCTGCTGCAGGGGAGAGCAGACACACATTGGTAGCTCTGTCCTCCTGCAGGGAAGGGGGAATGCATCTACTGTGGCATTTCTAATCCCCAACCCTCCAGGAGGTATAGTGGGGGTCAGCAGGGACATTTCTATTTCCTTTCTTCCTTGTCTTCCACAAGGGGGAACAGGAAGCAGCATTTCTTTGACACCCATCAATTCCTCTTCTCTGCTCCCTAAATACAAGAAGTCACAGGGCTCAAGAAAAAGATCCTAGAACTGTGACTCTCACAATAAATGGAGTATTATAATAGCAAGGTCTGGAACATTTCAGTTCTTTATGTAGCGATAGCCATCTTTGTGGTGCCCTCTATGAAATGAGCCAATGGTCTCAGTTGTGTTCCTAGCAGACAAGTGCCGGCATTGCAGTTTACCAGCTGTTATTTGATGCTTCCAGTTTTGTTATCTTCCAAGTGCTCAGTAGCTCTTTTCTCTTAACATTTGTCCCATGAGTTAACTAGGGCCTGATGGTAAGGCTTACTGGACGCTAACTGCTATGATTGCCTTTTTTTATTTTTTTCCAAGATTGGTAACACATTTGCTTTTTCTTTAATTGAAGAGTTTTGTTCCCTCATTTTGGTGCAAGGATGGTTTTGTATTTTGTCGTTTCTGCCTATACACTGTGTGTTATCTGTGTTTGGGATGCAAGCCAGTTAAAAATGTATGGTTACACTTTTCTATTACATATTAAGCATATGGAAATTTCAGTCAGATGTGTTCATTTTGTGGCTGACTTATTTTCTCCTCAAAGCACTGGACATACTACTTAATTATTCATGGCCTATTAGCATTACAGTTTCCTGATTCAGATCAGGACCTCCTCCTCCTACTTGGCAGCCTATTTTTGTCCGAGCATGATTCTCTGTGACTTTTTGCTTAATTTTCAGCATCCGTGCTTTTTCTTTTATATTCGAGTTAGTGGTGCCTTCTGTTATTAAAAGCCTCAGGCTTGTGGTGTATGAATGTGTTATGATTTATTTCCTTTTACTGAAATGCTGTGAAATCTAATATGAAAACCCACTACATACAATTTAAAATATGTAAAGTTACATTAAAAGCAGGTGTTGCCAGCAGTAATATATTATTTTCACATTATATTTTGTATTATTGCAATGCTTTGCCATTTAATAATTATGATTGACTATTGGAACAGTTTAATTAAACGCTACTTGCGAATGGTGTATTCAGTTTGGGCCTATTCCTGAAAAACTGAAGTCAATAGTAGCTTTGCCAATGATTTCCATGGATTCAGGATTAACCATCTGAAGAATGGGCTTCTTCCATGCCAGAATCCATCTTTTGTCTGAATTCAGTAATTAGAGCTAATTTTCAGACAATAGAAGCTGACTTCAGCAAAGGTAAAAATATGGGTGCATCTATATTTGAACATGCAAATCAGTTATTATACATGCAAATAACTGTTTGCACATGCACTTACTTGATTTGTATGCAAAAATATGGGGTACACATTTTTCCATAGCCCATTTTTCCTTGCCAAGTCAATTTTCACTTTTGGAAAATGTAGACTTTAGTGAAGAAAAAGGAAACATACCAGAACAATATAGCTAACATATGACTCATTTTATAAACTGCATGCTCAGTGCCCATGATTAATACAAGGTAAAACAGTGTCATTAAGACTCTTAAGAGAACTTTGGTCAAGGTCTGTCCAATATCATAACATAAAAACCAACATAAATATTGAATAACCTAAACTGAATAACTACTTAAGCAATAAAAGTTGTAGCTGCTATGTATTATACTTCATGGGTTACAGTCAGAAGCCAAGTGTTGCATTCAAGTTACATGTACAATCATGCACCTAATTTGTTCATGCAGTTATTATGACTGCACATGCATATTAGGCATTTATGCAAATAAATGGCCAGCTAGATGTTATTGTGCAGGCAAGCCCCCAATTTGCATGCATAAATGCAGTACCTATATATGCAAATCATAAACACAACTCCCTGAAAAAAATTGTGTGTTGCACACCTCCCAGCCCGAGGACACAGACTTGCACTAACTCGGCTCAAACTAGAGCACTAAAAATAGCAGTGTGGACGTTGCTGCATGGGTGGAGGTTCAGGCTAGCCAGCAGGGAGTCAGGCATGTTCGAGCTCAGGTGGCTAGACCGAGCCTCTGCCGTTGTCACAACATCCACACTGCTATTTTTAACACACTAGCCTGTGCTGAGCTAGTGCAAGTCTGTCTATCCAGGGTGTTAGGCATGCTCCCAATTGCAGTCTAGACATACCCAGAGTGGCTGAATGTGGTTCTGTCATTAAAATTACAAGACAGAACTTCTACGTCTGAGATTTTGAGCAGGCTTTTGTAATCCTGACAGATGTAAGTTTTGGTATGAAGGGCTAGAGAGAGATAGTGGAGTTTTCAGTAAGACTTATAATCACAAAGCATGGAGCTGGCCATACTCATAAATGACATGTATTTTTTTGCAAAAGTTTGACAAAGACTGAAAAACAGAGGTACATACACTAAAGCTGTCTAAATTGTCATTATTATTTGTATTGCCCAGAAGTCCTGAGTAAGATCAGGGCCACTTCGTGTTAGACACCATACAAAGATGGGAAAATATGGTCCCTGCCACAGAGAGGTTACTTTCTAAATGTACTTCTAAAATGGCATACAAATGTGGCATACAATTCTATCTACCTACATTAAGATATTTATAGCGCACTAATAGTATCTACACAGTAATAGCAATTTATGTTATTAACTGAGCCTAATCATCAATCACATTATTTAATTCTTATTTTATTTTGGTTAAAAATTGATTATGAAAAGGGTCCCAACCCTTCCACATCCCTCGAAGTGACAAGTACTCCCACCCCAATCTTTCCAGTTGCCAAAATCCACCTTTAACAGTGCAGTCTGCCCTCCTTTTAAGGCCATGGGGGTCTGGGAGCAGCTGACTCTCTTCTGGAGAGAAGCCCAGCAGGCAGCATCTAGTGATTGGGTCTGATGAGTCTCAGCCAAGGGATGTAAAAAAGGGCCCCAGCTCTATGAGGTTGCCTGGGACCAGGAGAGGGACTGGGAGTGCACTCTCCAGTGGCTGTGGCAGAAGACTGTGAGAGGGCAGGTTAGCCCCGCAGACACCCCTGTGGAAGGTCACAGATCTCAGTGAAAACCGGACTGTTTTTTTGTTTTGTTTTTTTTTTTAATTGCTCCATTTAAACTTCTTTGTGTTAAAGAATAAAAAAGAGCCCTGAGAAAAAGGCTACAAACTGAACTGGGTGAGGCTGTTTGTTTATCCCAGGCTGGTGAGCCGGTGCACAGCCACTGTAGGAAGCTCTCTAATTTTACCCCATGGTTATCAATCATATTGGTCCCAATTCTGCACTGCTCATCAGCACCTCTAAGTCAGTACCAGGACTCAAGTCGTGCCGGAATGCTATGGAACTCCAGTCCGGCGTTTTTTGTTGGCATTCTGCTACTTCTGGTAGTGTCACTTATAGTACCAGAAGTGTGTTCTGCCACTTCTTTTTTTTATGACTCAGTCACTGGTCAAGACTGTAGCATGCGATAAAGCTATGCAGGTGCATAAGTGCTTTGCCTTCTTGAGACCTTAAGCTATCTCCGTTTCCTAAGTGATACTATTAAGATAGATAATTTGGTCTTTATTTAAAAACAAAAAACAAACAAACAGGTCACCTTAAGCTAGTTTCTACTACATTTAATGTTGGACTATCCATAACAGGAATTTACCAAGTCATACTAATGAAATTGCCATTATATCTGACATGCCAATATAATCCATTATCTCAATAATTTGACAATATTTGTATAAGTAGAGCTCTACCTAATTCATGGTTCATTTTGGTCAATTTCACAGTCATAAGATTTTAAAAATCATAACTTTCATGATTTCAGCTACTTAAATCTGAAACTTCGTGGTGTTGTAATTTTAGGGGTCCTGACCCAAAAAGGAGTGTGGGGGAGGGTCCGCAAAGTTATTGTAGGGGGGGTTTGCAGTACTGCTACCCTTACTTCTGTGCTGCTGCTCGTGGCAAAAGTAAGATGGCAATACCACGACTCCCCTAAAATAATCTTGTGACCCCCCCAGCAATTCCCATTTGGGTCAGGACCTCCAATTTGAGATACGCTGGTCTCCTCTGTGAAATCTGGGTAAAAGCACACAAAAGACAAGATTTCACGAAGGGAGAGCAGATTTCACGGTCCGTGAAACATTTTTTTTATGGCTGTGAATTTGGTAGGGCCCTATGTATAAGTGGAATATTATTGTATAATGTATTAATTTGTATTCCACATCAGAGTACTTTCATGTAAATTATGAAATTATATTAGAAAATGCACTGGAATATTGGTTAGTGTGGCTTGGAATTATAGAGTATGTTAATTTTTCAAAAACATACACTGATGCCAGCTTCTGAATTCTAGTTTTTGATTTAAGCTGTTCAGGAGCCTCATCAATCTTAAGAAACTTGCATTTGCCAAACACAGAAATTGGAAAATGTAAATAGTCTCTGAATCAAAGTCTAAGTCCAATATATTGTAAGTAATAAAGGAACATACCACAGTACCCTGGAGTTCCACAAACTGTCTTCATAGTCACTTGATCTTCCACAATCTTGGAAAGCCCAAAATCAGCTGTCAAGATTTGTAGAAACATAAAATAAAAGTTTTATTGTCTGCTTGTAACTGTGTAAAGTGAGCATAGATTCAACAGGAGGAAGTACTTCACTTTTCTTTTTGAAAACGCTACATTTAAGGAAAATCACTGTCATTTTAAGGAACAAATTAAAAGAAAAATTACTTCAGAAGAATTGCATGGAAACAAAATTATACAGAAGCAAAATGTATGTTGATGGATTAAATCCTCTTGCTCTAAGCTCACGAAAATATTTTTAAAGTACAACTTGTGCTAGCTGCCCTAAAGACAGTGGAACGTACAGCAGCCAACAATGAAGAGTCAGATGCAGAGTCAGTCATGTACTCAGAACTTCTGAACAGCGCATGGAATACAAAATAAATAAATACAAAAGAGAAGACGTTTAAAAACTGGAGAAGGTATATGTTATAAAACAGAACACTATCTGTTTTGTAGAGTGTCTTCATGAAAATATGCCCTTCGTTCTGATGATGTACTTAGTCCAGTGGTTCCTTTGGAAGATAAATTATTTTCCAAATGGATGGTTTTGTATTGTTAGCGAAATGTGCGTCTTTCAGTTCTGAAACACATCACCCACCTACTGGCAGGTCAAAAATTCTAACTACCCGATTCTCCTGTAAAACAGGAGGACAGTAACTTTTTTCTGATGTCACTCCAAAAAACACTGTCCCTGGTAGTGCTCTTTCTAGGAGTGACACTGGATACATTGGGCTGACGCGCTACCATTTTGGACTTTGACTTTTTCAGATCTTATCAACTAAGTCGGGAATGGCATAGAGTTTGAGCCTACAAAGAACTGAACCTTCCAGCTACAATCCAGAAAAACATTGAAGCAAGTGCGTAACTTTAAAACAATGTGATAACACACAAGCTTAAATAGAACTACTGGTGTGCTCAAAGTTACACCTCAGCTTAAGTGACTTGCTAGATCAGGGCCGGAGCCCTCAGCACCTCAGATCAAGCCTTTGGGTAGTATTTCAAGAGCAGATTTCCAAGGAAAATTCAGGCTTTGCCAGAAGGGGGTGTCAACGACTCTGCATGTGGCACCCTTCCCTCTGAATAAATACTGAGCAGTCAGGAGCCAGCACATTGTCATAGGTCCCATCTTTCAAATGAGATTAGAACTGAAGACCTAATCACTTGTGTTTCTATTTCTATGAATGATCTTAGTATCTTGTTCTAATTCCAGTTTGGATGATGACATTCTGCCTTAAAAACTGAAGAATATAGTTTGTTTGTTTGCTTTTGTTTAACATGAATTTAAAAGTGAGTACTCTGAGCTGAGAACAAGAAGATAACAGTTGATATTGTGTTTTGAAAATGCAGATTTAGTAGTTACCATGGGCTGTACAAGAGCAGTGACAGATTAGCCACTAAGCCAATGGGGCCCATGCTCAGGGGCCCTGGCCAATTGGGGGCCCCTGGAAAAATGGGCATCCCCATTCCCTGACCCCCAGGTGCTCCTGCTGGGGAGCAGGGTCAGGGCGCAGGGACTTGCCCCACTCCTTTTGCCAGCCTGGCGCTCCTGCTGGGGAGTGGGGGGAAGCCCCCATGCCCCAATCCCACTCCCTGGCAGAAGCACTGGGCAGGTGCCCGCGCCGCGCTCCCGCTCCCTGGCAGGAGCGCCGTGGGGGATGGGGGAGACTGCAGGTGGAAAGGGTGGGGAGGAGCCCCCACTTGCTCTGGCCCAGGGTCCCACAGAACCCTAATCCGCTTCTGCCTGCCTGGGACTCTGAGAACATATTTGTGTTTCTAGCACATGCAGAAGCCTATGCCACTGCATCTTCACTTTTGGGTTTCCTTATGAAAGAGAGACCATAAGGCTCAGAGATTCTTTTTCTTTTCTTTACAATATGTAAAAGTCAGATCTCTTTCAGTTATCACATCAGCAATGCCACAGCCTACATGGCTCATCAATTACCATTCTGCTGCTTTCTGCTTTATCATAGTACAGCACTGGGCTGCCCTAAACTGGCACACAAACTGTATATTCCCTACATGGAAGTGGTGAATATTCATATTTCAGAGGCTTAGGGTCTGACTTTCAAAGGTGCTGAGCACCCAGAGCTCCTACTGATTCCAGCTGCAGTTGCAAGTGCTCAGTGCTGCTGGAAATCAGGCCCTCAGTGAATGCCCTCTACGCCCTGGTTTGCGACAAACTGCCAGTTCAGGTCAGCTTGTAGCTTGTCTGGTTTCCTCCCATCTTTTTTCATACTGCCATCTATGCCTGGAATAACTTCTCTAATCTGTGCCAAACAATCTGCCTCTCCTCCTTCAAGCTCCTTTTGGCTTGCTTTCATTGCTTACCTCCACCTTTGCGCTCTCATTCATATTTGTCCCAAAATTGTAATATATTGTCTAACAAAAAAGGAACTAACAAGTGGTGTATGTAGCTAGAATCTGATCTCATAATCTTTCCCTACTGTGATCTTCACACTCCCAAATCCCATTCTTCCTGTGTTTGTCATCTCTTGAGGTATTGTGCCTAATTTAGACTGTAAATTCCTCAGGGCAGGGACCTGTCTTTTATTTATTTTTAAAGAACAATGCACAGCTGTGCTGCTGTATAAAGAATGGGCCTATTCATCTGGATATCATTGCTAAAATAGAATACAATGATGGGGAGAAGAGAGGAGATACATGTGAACCCACACAAAATAATACAAATACGAGGGAAGGATGGGAAGTACATAGGTAGTGCCGCTCACCTATTTTTAATGGTGCATCTGGTGCTGGTGTTGCATAGAGTAGATTCTCTGGCTTCAAATCACGGTGAACAATCCCATTTGCATGCAGGTACTAGAAGGGAAAAATCAAAGTGTCTAAGTCATAGTATGAAACAGCTTTTTCCTAATCTACAGTCTAGTGACTATTATTTCATGACAAGGGATAACCCAATTAACCATATTTCAAAAAATTGTTTACAAAACTTCGTAGCATGACACACTTGAATATAGTTTGTCATCTGAACAAGAAACTGAAAATTGAAAGAGAGAGAGAGCATCAGCTCTCATGATTGAGAAGAAAAACCATCCCTGAGGGGCTTATTGACCATTTAAAACACAATGGTAACATCTCTAGGGATTAATGTTAAGGTAACAGATGCTGAGATATTGAAATCTGAAGCATCAGAAAAGCATTAGGCAGCTTTGTATGTTAAATCATTCTGAGAGGTCAGAACATGGTCACCCAACTACTGAACCACACATAAACTTTGATGAGAACAAGCATAGTGGAGAACTTAGCATGTGTGCTGCTCTAAAAATAAAATCTTTACTTTCTACAGAAGACTGAAGGATTATAATACTGTGCAATCCTGAAGCCTTGGTTTCACATGCCCATGGCTTTCTCAAAAGCTGTCATGGTTTTGGATTGAAAATATCAAGGCTTCATCTTATCCCATTTTCCTGGGTGGAAAATTTGGGCAAAATCTGTTCAGCTCTTTTTTTGTCTGAGTGTGAAATCATAGATCTCCTGCCACAAGTTAGAAACAAATTTTATTTCTATTGATGCAAAAAAATAAAAATAAAAATCAGGGCCGGCTCCAGGGTTTTGGCCGCCCCAAGCAGCCAAAACAAAACAAAAGCCGCGATCGCGATCGCAATCTGCGGCAGCAATTCGGCGGGAGGTCCTTCACTCCCAGGCGGAGTGAGGGACCGTCCGCCGAATTGTCACCGAATACCTGGACGTGCCGCCCCTCTCCGGAGCGGCCGCCCCAAGCACCTGCTTGAGAAGCTGGTGCCTGGAGTCGGCCCTGATAAAAATAAAAGTCTCTCTCTTCTTCAGCACAAAGACACTGGGCAGCCAGACTCACATCTTCAGGAAGGAGGCCACTAGCTTCCTCTCTACCGGAGCTACCTGCTCCAAGCAGCTTTGTTCTTTAAGGTTCTGCAGCACATGTAGTTGCCTTCCTTCCTTCCTTATGATCTGGGCCACTGTCATATACAGATTGGGTTCCTGGCGTACAGCCAGTATACCTGGGGCCTTCTGAGCTTATGCCCTGATTGCAAAATCAGTCCATTACTTGGTAAATACCCTGGGGCTGACTGTCCTCTTGTTTACACCATTTTTTACATTTTTTTTTTTTTTTAGTAGTGAAACTCCAGTAACTTCAACCAGGGCAAGTGAAAGGAGCATCGAAGCCCCAGTATTTTTAGTATGTTGTGCAATGGTTATTTGTACTTATAGGCTTCTTGATAGTTACACTCAGGACTTGTCTACATGTGAGAATTGTACCAATTTAACTGACTTGGTTTTGAAACTGATTTTGTTAAATTGGTGCAGTTCCCTTACGTGGGCACTCATATCAGTTTAAGGGTGCCTGATAGTGATTTGGCTTCATTTGATTCCTCACTGATTTAGTTTAATCAGTACAATTTTTTTGTAGAAACAATGCCTTGGTACTGTAGGTCCAAAGTTAATTATCAGGAAAGCTGTGCTTTGAATTAAAAGACAGAAACAATTATATACACATTGTAATTACCATGCACAGCAAATACCTTAGCTCTACCTTATATATACTAACTATGTCATTTAATGGTCACCAGTTACCATGAAAATAAAAAGAGACCAGGAGGAGGAACATGGTCCAGTGGATAAGTCAGAAGCCTGGTATGTTCCAGGCTCTCTCAGGGACTCACTCTGTGACCTCAGACTCTATGATTCACCTCAGTTTCCCCATCTCTAAAACAGGGATGATATTTGTGTAATAGGGTTTTAGGTCTGTTGATGAAAACGGCTGTGAGTATACAGTACTATACTATAGTTTATAATTACATTTGCACTCTATAATACAAAGAGATATTCAACCATTAACCAAGTAGTCCTGCTTGCACTTTCTTCTAATTTTCAGTAAATGGTTCTAGAATGTAAAAGAAGGTTGCTTGTTGTTTGCAGCTTCATTAATCTGTGTTACCACCATAAACTGTTAAGTAGAAAATTTGTATTTACCTCACAGCATTGTATTTCCATAGCAACATTACTTTGATATATTCAGATTCAGTAAAGTCCTGTAGCATCTGTGTACTAAAGTACGTGATTTACTTGTCAAGTAATGGCAATTAGTCTCTTCAGAGGTGCATTACAATAAACAAGAACAGGATGAGTTACTAATTTAACAGTTGAAAAGGAGTAACACAAAAAGAACAATGTAAGATCATGAAAAGAGCATTATCTCAGTGAAAATGTCTTTTTGAGCATACATATGGATTTATACTGTATTGAAGTTATGCTGATAATCATTCTTACAAACTGCAGTCAGACAAAACTTAATCTACTAGCATTTAAGGTGAACGGGTAGAAGGGAATTTGAAATGAGTTCATGTTTGTGGTTTAAAAAACTCCCAAACCACAAATGTGAGAGCGCAGATCAGGTATTTTGCACCCAGTTAACCCCTTTCATGAGCAAATGTGGGCTGTGTGCAGAAACCAGGGGGCCCGGCACACTTTTGTAGGTTCATTAAAAATTTGATCTTTAGGATACATCTACACTGCAATTAAAAACCGGGGTGACCCATGCCAACTGACTCAGCTAAGGGGCTGTTTAATTGCCACACAGACATTTGGGCTTGGGTTGCAGTCCCGACTCTAGGACCCTGCAAGGTCTATGCTACAATTAAACAGCCCTGCAGTCTGAGCCCCACAAGCCTGAGTTATCTGGCATGGCCAGCCGTGAGTGTCTAACTGCAGAGTAGACATAACTTGAGTGTTTCATTTAGAAACTTTTAGAACTGGGCAACCTGGAATCAGCACTGTTTTGGGGAATACTACAGGGCATTATCTAATTAAAGTTTAATTTTACTTGGTATAAAAATCTAAATACAAATTATTTACTGAGTATTTTTGTTTTGTCTAATCATATCCAAACAACTCCCCGTTGCAGTGCTTGCAACTCCATGTTGCATCATTGTTACAGTGACCAGATAAACAGACTTTCGGGGGGGGTGGGAGGGAAGCTGGGACACCTGACATGAGCAGGGAGGTGGGTGTGCAAGAGATGACTTTGCGGTGTTTCAAGGATTCATGCATAGTACAGTGAGAGAGAAGAATGAGCCCTCCCTGCCTCCCCAGCTCTTTTCTCAGTCAAGCAATCTTCCTCTTTCTCGTTACCCAATGGACTTGACTGAATAGGAGGTGATGGCTTGGCTTGATGAGATTTGTGTGAAAGAGAGGTCATTGGAAGGCCTCAGGGAAGAGGTGAAGTAAGATGTCAACATAAGTCAGATCTAGAGGTTCTTCATGGATGTGCTCAGTCAATTTCACCAGTTCAAGTGGCCAGTGACACTTTCAATGGGCCACGGTTTGCAGGGGGTTACAACACTTGAAAAATGCACCATTTTAAAAACCAAACATCAAGACAGATCCTTTAAATGGGGACATTCCTGCTTATTAGGAACACAGTCACCCAAATAGTGCACAAGAACCAGAAAGAAAAGCAAACAACCCCCCCCCCCCCCCCCCCGCGCGCGCACACACACACACACACACAGAAATTGATTAGAAACAAAAGGGATTATTTTAATTGTCTAAGATAAAAATAATATATATGTGTGATGGGGTACATTACCAACCCCACACTGAAAGGGTTAATGAGAATCTGTGGGCACAATCAGCCAAACCCCACTACACTGGTAGTCAGTATTGAACCTGGAGAGAAGAAATCTGACTCAGTCTCCACACAGAATAAAGATCACACAGAGTTGTTTATTTTTGTAAAGCCATTGGGCAGGGACTGTCTTCCTATGCCTGTACAATGCCCAGCACACCTAGGCACTACTGAATAAAAATATCATACTGATGATGATAAATAGTCTTTGCCCATTGGATCAACCCTGGGGGAGCAGAATTCTCTCCATTAGCAGGTGAAGAAGCACCAGTGCAACCATTCAGTGGCCACCTCAATTGCCTGTCAGCTGTGGAAACATCAGTTGTGACCCACCTTTCCCTTCCAAATAAATGAATTTTAGCCATGAGTCTACCTAGCTACAGACTCATTGGCTTTACTCTGTCTACTCTCCCAGCCCTGTCCTGCTCCCAGCTCCTATGTGCACTGCTACAGAATGTACAGTCTCAGAGAACTAATCTGTGGTGCACAGGGCACTCTCTTGCATTGCCTCTTCAAAGTCTATCTACCCCCCACATAACAGAACTGCAGTGATTCTGCTGCACTGTGAGCCTTGTTTGCTAGCCCAAGTGTAGTAGGATTGACCCCACAGGGTGTTGAGCAAACTTCAGGTACACAGTAGGTTACAACAGTATCAGTTTTATATAATCTCAGAAGACCTGGGGTAAATGTATTTTAGGATTCAGAGTGTCAAATGGATTATTGTTGGTTGTTAAACTCTGATATGCTCAGCACTGTAGAAGACACAAATAAAGACAGACCCTTACCCGGTCTACTCTATAAAATACAGACAGGCTTTTTCCTAGTTTTTAATTAATGCAACACACAATACCAACTTATGACTGGCACATGCCCATGTTTCTCTAAAGGTGACCTGCAAAGAAAACATTGATCTACTGTCCCACTTCCCATTTTTTGCTTCTTTATGAGACCCGAAAGCTTCTTTTTTACCTCAAAAATTCAGGTCTCATCTAGCCTGAAAGATCTGATGAGTAGTGAAATTATGACGACATCACAAGAATCGTGAGTCTGAAAGATGAGGAACTGGTAAGGGCAAGGAAATTCTGGTTTTGCTTATTTGTATTGACACCTAATTCACTTTAATGTCTAACAAACATTGTGGAGAAAGAGTTTTGGTTGAACACCCTTCAGTTAAGGTGACAACTCCCAGTAGGCATTGATTTAGCTGTGGGAAGAAGTGGGTGACATTGGGCTTCAGTGTACACTTTTATATTATGCTATGTGGTAATGCTTCAGAGTATATATATAGTCTTGTAATACCTGCCTGCCACTTTCGTGAGTATTTAATTCACTCGGAGTTTAAAAGGGAGAAGTTTTTATAGCCTCTCTTTCTGCTGTTTTGCTACAGAATATTTTTAGGACTTTCACATGGAAGCTATTACTAAAATCAAGGCTGCAGGATACAGGAGAGTGGAACAAAAACCATGGGTTCCAGTTCCAGTTCAGCATTGGCTCTCCATAGCTAAAAATGCTACTAAAACTTTGAATTCTCTTTAAAAAATTAAAAGAAAGTTCTTTTGCTCTGATTTCAGGGATGTCTAGACTTGTAATTAAGCCTTTTCTATGGCTTTAACAAAAGTGTGTCATTGTGTAATGAAAGCCACAGCATAGTAATTTAGTTTAATTACAGCTACATAATATTTGATGGGCATACGGGTAATTGATAATGCCCCTGGAGCAGCTAGGAGAAAGTTTAAATAACCTTTTTAAGAACCTTACAGGACCAAGGAGGCCCATTCATTAAGTGAAAAAGATTCTTCTTTTCGATTCCCTTTTTTGTTGGTAATATTATTCTGATTGTTTTTTATGTAAACAGGCTATGTCTCTAAAATGGCAGAACAAGATTCCAGTTAATTCTGCCTAAAACACCATCCTGCACAAACCCCACAACATAGAGAAAGACAAGCCCTTATCTTTCAAAATACACTCCCTGAATTACATACTTCCATACTGACCTAGACTTCAAAAACCTTTTCAAGTAGTGAACAGAAGAATACTGTGTGTTCAATAATTAAGATTTCAGGGAATGAGGGAGGACAAAAAATGTCATGGCTAGAGAGTGGCTCTCTAAAATCAAACTGTGTATGAGATGACTTATTTGTATAACTACACAGTAATATTAAGCATTTTGCTGTCTGGTATGCGGGCAAGATTTTTGACATAAGATCTTACAATGTTTTATCCTTGGGCAAATTACTTAATCTCTCTGTACCTCACTTTCCCCATCCATAAAATAGGAGTGATGCTTACTTTTGTAAAATGTTTTTATTTCTATGGATGAACTGCAATAAGTGTACAATGCTATCTAATTTATCATTACATTTGTACTTCTCCCATTGAGGTCAATGCAAAACTCCCATTGTTTCAATGGAATCAGGGGCTTTATGTCATTTTTAAAAATGAAAGTAATATGTTAAATATGAAAGATTTGGTCCTGGGATCCTTGTGTGAATCAGACTGCAAATAACTTGGAAGGCAGGATTGGGCCCAAAATTGTGCAATGTCTGTTCTTTGGAAAACAAGATAATTTAACATATATTGATTGCAGAAAAAAGTGTATATTGGATTGTTTTACTGATAATATTAACAGTGATTTATTTAGGTGTATAACATCTACTTGATGAAACATCTTAGCCTTTTTAAAAATGAAATGCCATATACACATGAATTATCTCAGAAATAGAGAAGTTGTTGTACTAGATGTTGGCACAGTTTTTGAGAATTCTCACTTTTTTTTTTTTCTCCAATGTGGAGAGGTAACTGACAGTGTGATAGTTACAAAGGCAGGCCTACCTTCTGCTATAAGTTACTGATTCAACTCCACAATGAGTCAATGAGGTTGCAGCAGTATAACTGACAAATAACGCATTGTCAAATTGCATGCACACCATAAATTTCACTATTTTATTATTCCCCTATAACTAGGGTGACCAGATAGCAACTGTGAAAAAACAGGACAGGGGGTGGGGGGTAATAGGCGCCTATATAAGAAAAAAATCTCCTCAAATGGGACTGTCCCTTTAAAAACGGGACAGCTGGTCACCCTACCTATAACAGTGCATGTTGTCTCTAGGAGCTGGCAACCAGAAGGCTCTTTTTATCACAGCAAGAAATAAAAGCAACACTGAACTGTTATGGACTCAATTTAGCACATTTTAGAATTTTTCATGTGATTAAAATTCACATGATTATTTAGGAAGCTAGCATGCTAATTAAACCTTATAGTACATTCTTGGCACAAATCACTCTCATTCACTTCCATGGGAATCTGGGGTTCACAAGAAATTTAAGATCAGGACCTGAGTCTGTTTGTTATTCAACAGACTCACCTCCAAAAATGTCCAGAAAATTTGTTAGGCCTTGTCTACACTACGAGAGTAGTTCGATTTTACTTAAATCGAATATTTGGAATCGATATTGCAAAGTCGAACGTGTGTGTCCACACTAAGGACAGTAATTCGACTTTGTGAGTCCACACTAACGGGGAAAGCGTCGACATTGGAAGCGGTGCACTGTGGGCAGCTATCCCACAGTTCCCGCAGTCCCCGCTGCCCATTGGAATTCTGGGTCGAGCCACCAATGCCTTCTGGGTAAAAAAATGTGTCGAGGGTGCTTTTGGGTAACTGTCGTCATCCATCCATCACTCACTCCCGCCCTCCCTCCCTCCCTGAAAGCGCCGGCGGGAAATCATTTCGCGCACTTTTCAAGTCATTGACAGCGCGGACGCCACAGCACTGTGAGCATGGAGCCCGCTGCAACCATCGCTGCAGTTGTGGCCGCTCTCAACGCCTCGCAGCTTATCATACAGGTTGCCCTGAGGCAGATGCAGAAAAGTCAGGCGAGGAGGCTACGTCAACGCGGTGATGGCCTGAAGTGTGAGAGTAGCACAGACCTCTCAGAAAGCAGGGGACCCAGCGCCGAGGACATCACGGTGGCAATGGGTCATGTTGATGCCGTGGAACGGCGATTCTGGGCACGGGAAACAAGCACTGAGTGGTGGGACCGCATAGTGCTGCAGGTCTGGGATGAATCACAGTGGCTGCGAAACTTCCGCATGCGGAAGGGAACTTTCCTTGAACTTTGTGAGTTGCTGTCCCCTGCCCTGAAGCGCAATGACACCCGGATGCGACCAGCCCTGACTGTCCATAAGCGAGTGGCCATAGCCCTCTGGAAGCTTGCAACGCCTGACAGCTACCGGTCAGTCGCGAGCCAGTTTGGGGTGGGCAAATCTACCGTGGGGGTTGTTGTGATGCAAGTAGCCAAGGCAATCGTTGATGTACTGCTGCCAAAGGTAGTGACCCTGGGAAACGTGGAGGCGATCATAGATGGCTTCGCAGCGATGGGATTCCCAAACTGCGGTGGGGCCATAGATGGAACTCACATCCCTATCCTGGCACCGGACCACCAGGCCAGCCAGTACATTAACAGAAAGGGCTACTTTTCCATGGTGCTGCAAGCACTGGTGGACCACAGGGGACGTTTTACCAACATCTACGTGGGATGGCCGGGCAAGGTTCATGACGCTCGTGTTTTCAGGAACTCTGGTCTGTTTAGACGGCTGCAGCAAGGTATTTACTTCCCGGACCACAAAATAACTGTTGGGGATGTGCAGATGCCTATAGTCATCCTCGGGGACCCAGCCTACCCGCTAATGCCCTGGCTCATGAAGCCCTATACAGGTGCCCTGGACACTGAAAAAGAACTCTTCAACTACCGGCTGAGCAAGTGCAGAATGGTGGTGGAGTGTGCTTTTGGACGTCTCAAGGGGAGATGGAGAAGCTTGATGACTCGCTGTGATCTCAGCGAAACCAATATCCCCATTGTTATAGCAGCTTGCTGTGTGCTCCACAATCTCTGTGAGAGCAAGGGGGAGACCTTTATGGCGGGGTGGGAGGTTGAGGAAATTAGCCTGGCTGCTGATTACTCACAGCCAGACAGCCGGGCGATTAGAAGAGACCAGCGGGAAGCGCTGTGCATCCGGGAGGCTTTGAAAGCAAAGTTCCTGAGTGAGCAGGGTAACCTGTGACTTTCTAATTTTGTGTACAGAGAAGCCTTCACCCCACTTCCAACACACGTTTCAAAATAAAAATAGTTCTACTTTGTTAAAGCACACCGTTTTCTGTAATACTGTTTTCGCGGGAATTTTTTAAAACTGGGACGCAGACTGTGGTGCGGAGCGGGTGTAGTGTAGTCGCGCGAATGCAGCTTCTAAACTGAAGGACTGACAGGCTCCGGTGCGGTGGGATGGTTCTTTCAACGGAGCCTGTCACCCCTCCTGATAGGGACTGTGTGTATGGGGGTACTATGTGACTTTGTGGCGGGGGGGGACGCTTACAGATCCCCTGCTGTGTGGCTCTGTGATCCTGCCTAAGGACCGCCGCTTCAGATCTCTAACTGCCCTCCCGTGCCACAAAGTCACAGAGCAACCCACCTCCCACCACATAACATGAAAAGAACCTCCCAGACTAACCAGGGTAAGTAGTCACTGCATCACTGCACTATGTATGTGCCCTGCTGCTGTGCCTGCCCCCGACTATGTACCCTGCCAAAGGTGACTGTCCTGTCCAATTACCAACCCCCTTTCCCCCCCTCCTCCAAAAGAACATGATGGAAACAGTAGTTAACAGAAACATATTTTTTATTAACAACTACACAGGGGACTGGGAAGTGAAACTTGGACGGGGGCTTGTGTCAGGCGGGAAGGAAAGAACTTGTCAAACTTTGGGGACTGAGAGCCTTCTGCTGCTCGAGCTCTCTGCAGGGGTGCAGTGAGAGTTAGCAGGGACTCTGCCGCCTCTCCTTCTGTGCACTTTGGGTGAAGGGAGTATGGGACTTGGTGGCGGGGGAGGGCGGTTAGAGATGGACTGCAGCGGGGCTCTGTCCTCCTGCCTCCGTTCCTGCAGAACATCCACAAGGCGCCGGAGCGTGTCCGTTTGCTCCCTCAGTAGTCCAAGCAGGGTTTGAGTCGCCTGCTGGTCTTCCTGACGCCACCTCTCCTCCCGATCCATGTTGGCTTGGTGCATTTGGGACAAGTTCTCCCGCCACTGGGTCTGCTGTGCTGCCTGTGCTCTGGAGCAGGCTATAAGCTCGGAGAACATGTCCTCCCGTGTCCTCTTCTTCTTATGCCTAATCCTCCCTAGCCTCTGGGAGTGTGATGACAGGCTAGGTTGTGAGACAGTCGCAGATGGGGCTGTGGGAATGGGAAAAAGGGAGTGAATTCCTCAGAAAGATAAATGTAGTTGTGAACAAAGAACATAGTCTTTCTCTGTGAACAGGACCATGCACAGCACCTATCACATGCGCACTCAGCACAAGGTCGAATTCTCGGCCTTCGCATTCACTGTCTGTGGTTTTGCAGAGCACTTTTGAGAACCCTGTCAGGACAACGGAATTTCTGTTGCAGGCAGACATGGTAAGCCGTAGATTCGTGGCAGCTTAAAACTTTAATATTAGCAATGGCCTCATTTCACATTGAAATCAATGTCGGTCCCTGCTGCCAGCAATCCGGCAAGCAGGAAGTTTGCTCCTGTCCCACACCCTCGCGGCTGTCCCCGGGAACGATCCCTTTCGGCTGACCCTTTCCCGCCTCCACCGCGTGGCTGCAAACCAGCCAACACTAATAACATTCCCCTACCTCATTCAAAGCAGGTCTTCATGAGCGACATCACCCTCATGAGGATCTCTGAGAGCGACAGACAGAGAATGCTCCGGGAAAGCCTCCAAAGACCAGGGCCGTATGCCGCCATGCTGTGCCAAGCAATGATTCCGGAGTACTTGCTAGTCTCGTGGCGCGGCAACGTGTCCTACTACGGAGGACCTAATAAGGCCGCTCTCCCCAAGAACCTAATGCAGCGGATTTCAAATTACCTGCAGGAGAGCTTCCTTGAGATGTCCCAGGAGGATTTCTGCTCCATCCCCGGACATATAGACCGCATCTTACTGTAGCTGCAGTAGCAGGGACTACACAGTAGAGCGGCTTGGGCAGGACAATCATGCAAAACCGGACATTGCTAGATTTTTTTGAAATACTTGCACTGCCCATGACTGAACCGTTAAGTTATTCAAAGTAATCATGAGAAACCCATTTTTTACATTGTTAATAATCATGTTCTGTTACAAATAAATGTTTAGATGTTTACAACACTTACTGGATGATCCTTCACCAGATTCTGTGTCCGGGGTAACGGCTGGGGAGGGTTGGTAGGGGATCTCTGTAAGGGTGATGAAGAGATCCTGGCTGTCGGGGAAATCAGCGTTGTGAGCGCTGTCGACTGCCTCGTCCTCCTCATCTCCTTCCTCATCTTCCCCGTCCGCTAACATGTCCGAGGATCCGGCCGTGGACACTATCCCATCCTCAGAGTCCACAGTCAGTGGTGGGGTAGTGGTGGCGGCCGCACCGAGGATGGAATGCAGTGCCTCGTAGAAACGGGATGTCTGGGGATGGGATCCGGAGCGTCCGTTTGCCTCTTTGGTCTTCTGGTAGCCTTGCCTCAGCTCCTTGATTTTCACGCGGCACTGCGTTACATCCCGGCTGTATCC
This sequence comes from Trachemys scripta elegans, assembly GCF_013100865.1. Classification (NCBI taxonomy): domain Eukaryota; kingdom Metazoa; phylum Chordata; order Testudines; family Emydidae; genus Trachemys; species Trachemys scripta. The sequence goes on along the minus strand of NC_048303.1, from coordinate 66,436,658 downwards.
TCTCTCTGCCATGTCTTTAGAGATCTTCTCATAGATCTTTGCATTCCGTCTTTTGGATCGCAGCTCGGAAAGCACGGACTCATCGCCCCACACAGCGATGAGATCCAAGACTTCCCGATCAGTCCATGCTGGGGCCCTCTTTCTATTCTGAGCTTGCACTGCCATCAGTGCTGGAGAGCTCTGCATCGTTGCCAGTGCTGCTGAGCTCGCCACGATGTCCAGACAGGAAATGAGATTCAAACTGGCCAGACAGGAAAAGGAATTCAAATTTTCCCGGGGCTTTTCCTGTGTGGCTGGTCAGAGCATCCGAGCTCGTACTGCTGTCCAGAGCGTCAACAGAGTGGTGCACTGTGGGATAGCTCCCGGAGCTATTAACGTCGATTTCCATCCACACCTAGCCTAATTCGACATGGCCATGTCGAATTTAGCGCTACTCCCCTCGTCGGGGAGGAGTACAGAAGTCGAATTAAAGAGACCTCTATGTCGAACTAAATACCTTCGCGGTGTGGACGGGTGCAGGGTTAATTCGATGTAACGGCGCTAACTTCGACATAAACGCCTAGTGTAGACCAGGCCTTAGTTTAGTGAAACCAATTTAACTGAATTTTAATTAGGTGAGCAAAGCATACTTTCCTTCATGTTTTTAGAAATATGCGTTACATACAGCCAGTTTAATTTATTAAAATGGTGAATCTGAGTACTATAAAAATGTGTGAAGAAACGCAACAATATGGCCCACAAATCAAAAGCTATACTTATTTCCTGTTTGTCCACCACATTTCACACCTTTAAATAACTCTCACTGGAAATTCTAAATCACACAACTTGATTTATTCACTACAAGAAATTTAGACCGTAACCTCCACAATTATTTTCTTTAAAATGAAGAAACAATACACTAATTTTACCCTTAAACGATAACCATAAAACAACACTTTCATCAATCATATTTAAAGCTCTGTTCTAGAATTATGTTTTTCTTTAACAATAGCTGTGAAATCTACACTAGCTAATATCCAAAACTAACTGGAATTTTTTGGCATTTACATCTGGAATGTAAAACAGAAGTGTTATCCTGCTCTTGAATCAGACATGACATTATCCTAAAGGATGCAATGCAAAGTTCTACTACATTATTTAATCATTGTGTGACACTCACAAGTGCTGGTAAGAGACTTCCCTAATCCCAGCCACCTGATATGGGTCAGGATTACAAAAGATTAATATCCCTGTGGTACATAACAGGGGTCAGTGGATTGATCCTGTGGCTACTATTACACCTCCTACCGGGCAACATATCCTTATCCAACTCACTTCAGTATTACCAACCTTGCAAAAAAACAAAAACAAAAACAAAAAAAACCACTATCTCAGAACAGATCATTCCTTCCACGCCATTCCACAATCCATTCTAGTTTGAATGAATGCACTCTTTTATGAAGTGTGTGAGAAAAGCCGGGGATCATTAGGAAAGGAGATGAATAAGAGAAAAAATGATAAAAAATAATATAAAATAATGACTTGGAACTTCTACCCTCCCCATCTCACAGCACAAGAGCAAGGGGACATTCAATGAAATTGAAAGGTGGCACATTCAGCACAAAAAAACGAAATACTTTTTCCACAGTCTGTATAATTAGAATGGAACTCATTGTCAAGGATGTCATTGAGGGCAAGAATTTTGTAAGATTCAAAGAGGGATCGGATGCTTATATGGATAACAAGAATAGCCAGAGTTATAATAACAGTTAATGCAAACAAAGAGGTTTTGAAGGCATAAAATCGGGGCCGGTCCCAGGTGTTTTGCCAGAGTGGTCAACGTTTTCAGCGATCCAGCTGCCCCTGGAGTGGCTGAGCAAACAACCAACCAGCCAATCAGATTGGCAGAGTGGCACAGCGATGTAGTACCCAGCACTACAACTTGGTGTCCAGCACTACTGCCCTCCTCACCTACCCCTAAACCCCACCCTGCATAAAATCCTGGTGTTTCAGGGTTTAAGCCAATCTCTAACTATTGAAGATAAGGATGAAACCTCCCAAGAGGCAGATTATCCCACTGTGAGCTTCTTGAATCTTCTACCTACTGTGTTTCTTCTACCTACTGTGGGTTTCTTGCACCTTCCTCTGAAGCATCTAGAGCTGGTCACTGCTGGAGCTAGGATACTGGACTAGATGGACCATGGTTCTGATAAAGTCTGGCAATTCCTATATTCTTTGTGTTGTGTTACTTGTGTAAACCATTTTAGCATTAGGGGAAATAGCAAAGAATTCACAGACTTCGTTCTCCTAAAATGGTCCTAAGCACCTTACTCAGGCAAAATGCCAACTGAATTCAGGATTAGAATATAAGGAATAATACTTATATCTAACCCTGGTCTGCTCTCAGGACAGGCCTAATTCTTGGGGCAAGTTAGAGCAGCCGCAGAGATTGCAAGGCTGCCTATGGGTCACTCTACCTTCTGCCTCTACATGAGGAGCTGTGGAGGAGGGTGGCACTCCATGTAGAAATATAATTACAAAGTGGTAGGAATAACAGGATCTTTAATTACTACAGTGCCTTTTATTTCATATCAAAAGATGTAGCGTGTTCTTCATTTGATGGTAAAGTAGGGTTGAAGAATAAGGGCTAGGATCCTCAATCCTTCTCAGTCCCTCTGGGACTTAGAGTTGCCTTAAGGGCTGACAAATTCTAGACCAGTAGCTCCTGGCCTTCCTGCTGAGGGGGCATTCCTAGGTGGGTTAGAGTCACGCTGCACAGGGCCAGATCATGATGTCCTCCTGCCATCCTGGTCAGGGGAGCAGCTTCTTGGGAGTCATTATTTGCTGGTACAATTTAGAAAAGGCCTAGTGCTTCTGTAACTGGTGCCTGAGGCTGGTTCATGGCCCAGCAGCCTCCTGTATTAGGATAACAGAAAGCTGATGGAAAGCCATCTATGGCCTCCTGACCCCAACTGCATAGAGCACAGTTCTGGAATATATAGGGATTTGACCCTCAGTGTTTGCCAAATCATCAAGTGATACACCAAGCAGCCAATGGAGGCAGAGCTGGGTGATCTAAAAAACAGTAAATTTTAACTGCCATACACAGCTTCTTAAAGATTTTTATATTTTTCTTTCACTTTTCTAAAAGAGGCTTTTACAGTGAAAAGATATACTTATACTGTATGTTCTGATAAGCCTACACATGCTTGAATATATATGTCACAGTCTATACTTGTATGATTAGGAGAATAAGGCAGTGTTGTTCTGTACATACAGACACCTGAAAATAAAAGAGAAAAATTGTTTGTCCTCAGTATAGTTGCAATGTGCTATTTATTCTATAACTAGAGTAGTTCCATGACTACAGCTGTACGAAGAACATGTCCAAATATAATGATCAGGTAAATGTTTTAGGATGTCTGATGATTTTTTAACTATTTTCAGGGTGAAACTTCAGGGTAATGAGCCTATGAAGTAGGATTAAATTTTTTTTTTTTTGCCCATCTGTGAAATCTTCCTGTACTATACATATAAAAAAGTCTATTATTTTAACACATCATTGTACCTAATGAATATTTATATTCAGGATTTAAATTCTCATTTATGCATAAACAATGTGCAGATGTTTTGTGCTGCTTGTCTTGAATTCCGAAGTCTGGCCTAAATATAACTGTAACACTTTCTAAGAACAGTATTGATCTTGCAGAAATAACATAAGGAAGAAAGGCCTGGATCATATTATATATTTTTAAATACTTTAATTTTTTTAGCATTTTTTTTGTATGCTTGGTAAAGACTTGTTCTATAGTTAAATACCTCAAATACAGCTATAAATGACATAGCCTGCAATATCAAGACTGACAGAAGTGCTGCAGTTTCTTTTTTCCCTCTGTGGGTGTAAACTCATTCCTTGCCACACAAATCTCCATAGCTGCTTTAAATTGCGCCAGATTTTAACAGGCTTCAGGGACAACTGACCTCAATTAGCTGGAGTGCAGCAAATTTTGGCCCCATTCCCCTTTTCCCTAGCACACCCATATGCTGGAGGCTGCAAAGCAGACAACTTAGCTGTTCTCACAGCTCTATGGTGCTTGTGGTGGGGCGATTACCCCACACCTAGAGAGACTGGGCTGCGGCAGGCCTAGGCGCCTGCGTAGACGCGCGGCCAATCAGGGAAGGGCTTACAGAGGGCCAATCAGAAGGCAGATTGTAGCCAGCCAATCAGGGCCCGGCTTAGCCATATAAAAGGCTGCCCAGAGCAGGAGCAGTCAGTCTGTCCCAGGCCTTCAGAGGGGAAGGTCTGTCTCCAGAGCTGGGAGGCCAGCACCACGGACAGCGCAGTGCAGGTTAGCTGGAGAGAGTGGGAGAAGGCCCTACTCCATAGCCTGCTAGGCAGCAGGCCTGGGAGGAGGAGGAGGCGGCCTAGCGGAGTGAAGGGCTGCTGGGGGAAGTGGTCCAGAGGGATAGTCAGAGGAGGAAGGAGCAGGAAGACAGTGAGACTGTCACACGAGGGCCTCTGGACCGGGACTCAGAGTAGTGGGCGGGCCTGAGTCCCCCCCCTTTTTTCCCCCTTTGTTTGCGGTGCTGTCCCACGCACAGCCACGGGCCGCAGGGAGCGGCCGGTCAGAACCACACCGGGTCCTGGACTCTGAGGATCGGACTCGAGGGTGTGGGGCTGTTGTTTAACACCACCCCCCCCCCCCGGAAGGGGGTGTGATTGGACAAAGGGACACTGTCGGAGGGCAGTGCTCCGGAAGAGGACGTCGGGAGCAACACAGGTCCGTGCACCCCACAGAGGCGAGACGACAGGCGGAACGCCACCCAAAGAGGGCGCTCTACTGGTGCGAAACTAATTCCCCGAAGCGGCCAGGAGGAGGCGCTACAGCGGTGAGCGACCGACCCTGTCACAGTGCTCAAGGAACGCTGTACAAAGGGGTATTTTGTGGGGGCTGATTCCACAGGCCATATGGACCCTTTGTATCTTTGGAGTCATATAGAGGCTTCAGAAGTAAAAAAGTATCTAGCACTTGATCTACTCACGGCTACTATGCACGCTTCTTCTCCTAGAAGAAATAATCTGCTTGGAAAGTTGTTTAGGACCCTAATGCCAGCTAAAATGAGGCACAAAATAGACTCCCATTCTGGGGAAACCCTCAAAGCCAGAATTTGGCTCCAAATGATTATGTGAAACCCCCCCACATTTTTACCATTACAGTCTATAATATGAACTATTGCAAAAGAAAAGAATCAGAACATAAAAATTGTCTGTGGCCAAAAAAATGAATTAGAATGAGTTAAGAAATGCCAGTCTCCTGGAATGAATGGGAGGGCAGAAAACAGAAGCTGCAGGTATCTTATTATACATGTGATCTGCTCCTGTGAAAAAGATCTCAAATGATGTATGAATAAAATGATGTGTTTTCTGGGAGTGAATACTAGGTAATTTGTCCTGAATTCAGAAGAACAATTCAAATCACACCAAGTGGTAGAAAATGTGATCCTTTACCTGTCCAGTTCCCCTCCAAACCCCAGATGTCTAAATGCTGCAAGGTTCGAATTCTAAAAGGATAAGTGATCAATGGAATATGAAATACAGCCAAGTGAAATACTGAATTTTAAACTTGGATTTTCCCTAAAGCTGTCACTATGTCAAATTTTATAAAATTAAGCCATTCTTTTTTCTCTGTAGAATTAGCAACATATAAACGTAGCATATCTAATTTTTTTTAATGAAGTCCTACTTTTATGCGAAGTGCTGTAGCCCTGAGCACTACTAATTTTTAAAAAATTGCTACACTATTAATTTCTAGTGTTCAGAAGGCCTAAAGATACATTGCCCCTCTGCTGGAATCTGATTTAAGGCACTGTATTACTTGCTCCATAATCCATCTGACCCAGAACTTTAGCCTTTCAGTGAAGAGTTTCCAGAGTCATACTTTTACACTTTCCTGATTTCCACATATGTTTCTCTTCATTTAATTGCAGGACGTTAATTATGGCTCAAATTTTTAAAGGAGTCTAAGAGTAGGTGCTGATTTTCATTGACATTCAATGGGATTTGGGTGCATATCTCCATAGGCTCCTTTTAAAGAACCCCAGTTTATAACCTTAAGAACAATCTTATACAAACTATTTTGCAGGGAACTACATCATTTTGCTAGTTAATATGTCTTTAATATTAACATTTACTTATTTTGCAGAGTCAAAAGCAAACTCCTTAATATTTGACTTCTGTACAATGATAAGATAGATAATATTTCAGCCTTTTCCAAATCTGCTACCTCTCGGGGCTATTTTTTGCAGAAGAGAAATGATAATTTTGTGACAAAATGAATACACTCTGCAACCATTCTTGTGGCAGTGATAACAGGTAGCTGCAGAACATGCTGTTATCTCCTGTGTCTTTTCAAGATTCTGTAGTCAAGGAATCTCTTCACAGCCAGGGAATCTGACACTTGAAACAAGCTCAGATGTAAGTGGTGAGACTTCTGGTACAAAACTGTGTAACGATAAGCGGTGAGAGGCAAGGGTTGGTACTGAATACACTGGAAGTGACAGCATTCCCACTCACTTCAGTGGGAGCAGGACATGGCTGCTAGTTTGGATCACTTGATTTAAGTATGCCATGATTAAAATATCTCACCAGCCATGAATAATACACAGACAACTTTGTAATGGCAAGATATTAGGTTATCTTTAGAAGGTCTCTTTAGATGTGATAAGTAATGCCAGACAGTCCATTAGTCACATGTTGCCAATGCACCATGAGAGCTGAAGATTTATGGAAGGAACACAGGAGACAGGACGGAAGGGGCCTGATGAGTCATCGAGCCCAGTTCCCTGCTATCACAGGTAACCCTGTCATGTATTCTAAATGTCTCCATTTGGGGGGACAGGAATTAGGATTGTGCCTTTTCTGGGTTTTTAGGCAAAAGGCTCGAAAGGTCGGTGCTAGCAGGTGGGGGGGGGGGGGGAGTGACATTTTTCTCTGGTTATTTTTTAATATGAAAATGTCAGGAATCTAGAGTGTGATCTTCCCTGATTGTTTGAGGGTTAGTGGGAAATATATGAGCTTTAACCCCTTACTGAAGAGCTTAACACTCTAATGAAAGGAGTGGTGGTATTATATCTTTAACAAAAGCTTTTTACTCAAAATATTAAACTAAACACAAAGGGTGAAATCCTGGCCCCACTGAAGTCAATGGCTAAACTCCAGGATTTCACAGAAGAGTTTTAAACAGTCTGATTACAGGTCCCTTCTGCTCCTCATAGATCAGCTTTTACTGTCTTGTTGTGATGTCATTTACACTACCTCTCCAGTCAGAGTTTTCTGACCTGGGCAGAGCCTGAACTACGAGTGTATAATACAAACTGGAAAAAACAAACAAACAAAAAACTCAAATCCTTCTCAAGGCCTTCTTTATACACCATACACAAGCAAAAAAGCCATTTTTTTCCTTTGCAGGTCATATTAAAACAGAACAGAGAAACTATTACCAGTCTAAAGAGTACTAATGGGACAAAATCAATACTAGCTTGAAAAGTTTTAAGTAACTAGAATATTTTCCTTAATATCATTGAGAAAACACTTTGCCATCTCCTCCTCTTTGTTCTACGATATGATTCTACAGCTGCATAAAACAAAGCCATTAGCTCTATAAATATGAAAACTGATGCTGAAAAAAAAAATGAAATACCCATGAACAGTTTAGCCAGAGAACAAAAAGCTTGGCAACTTCAGAAGTTGCAATCATTCAAATCCTATGAGGCAACCATGCAGGCTTATTAAATTAGTGAATTAGGGCAAAATTATCCTGCACAATGCACAGCTCTCAGAGCCAGAATATGCAACTGAGATCTACAAGGTTTTAGTTTGTAGTGAATTTATTTAAGTGGCTGATACGGACGATAAGTTGACGTATTTGTTAAACAAAGAAAAATAGTGAGGCAACAGTTGAACGGATTAATTCTTGGAACTACTTGGCAGAATTTCATCTTGCTACTGCCTGGAATTTTCTTGGCCTAGGTTGAAAGTAGTTGGTTTCCCAAGCACTGAAATGCTCTTTATCTGCTTTAATGTTGATAAATATTTAAATAGCAATGGTTTTATTTACAAACCATTTATGCAAACTTTACCTATGCACTAATTGTACAAACACACCCAATGCATGTGAATGGAGTAAAGAGATATCAGTTTAGAAAACCACTTCATATCCTACGAACGCAGGGATTTGGTTAGCATCATTTGGTTAGCTTTCCAATTTAATTGTAACCAGTCTTTGAAATAATTAGAAGTACAGTCAAAATGATTAATTATGTTTATCCTTGTTGCAAATATATTACAAAAACATTTGAACTAATATACAAGTGTGTTAGTTAGGGCATTGTTAAAAGATAAAATTGGGGAGGAAAAAAAACTTGATAGCACTCTTCCAAGCCCCACTCACAAAATCTGAGTGTCAGAATTAAACATCTGCTCATCTCAGTGTCAGAATTAAACACCGCTCACTATAGATGGTGCAGACATTGACAAGAAGAGCATGTGTGCTCTCTGGACTCCACTGGGCTACTTGAGATTGCCTCACCATCTGTTGGGCTCTGCTAGGCTCTCTGGGCTTGAGTTCTTGATTGGGGTATCTCGCAAACACCACCCACTAGTGGCACCAAAATCTGATGTTGAGCACAATAAATTGTGCAGATCTGCAACCATCTCTCTTACATGAGAAATTAAATCATTAATATTATGGAGTTTAAAATTATCATCACTGGGCATCTTAATTAACTCCTCACTGAGCTGAATGGGGCTGTTCACACTTCTCTGGGCTTGTTCCAAGCTCTCTGCAGACTCACATAGATGTCTCTGCATTAGTCAGGACTGGTCTACACTGGGAACTTAGGCCTGGTCTACGTTAAAAAGTTAGGTCGACCTAGTTATGTCGATCAACGGTGTGAAATATATCCACCCGAGCAATGTGGTTAAGATGACCTAGCCCCCTTTTTCTGAGAGGTGAATAAAATCAAAATTATTTTAAAATTTCTAACAAAAAATAAGCTACATATATATTTATTACACATACCAAATTATCAAATGCCTTGTCGATTTTTCTTTTTTTTTACATTTTATTGTCCAGTTATTTATGCAGGAAAACAATTTGTAGTGTTTTAGGTAAAGTTTAGATTTCAGCAGATTTTATTTTAAACTATCACCTTTTTTTCCCTTACCAGACATCTTTGTAAATATGTTAGGCATCTTTCTCTCTTTACATTTTAGCCCCTCTCAAAACATTTAGCTGCAGCTTTTTATCATTTCTAGGGGTTGTACTACTTATCAGCCCATAGTTTGGGGATGCCAGACCAGCCATCAGATCCTGCTCACATCTCCTCTACTCAGGGAAAGACTTTCCCCACGAATAATGGGGTAGGGCCAGGGACCAGAAGAAGAAAGGGAGGGCCAAGGTTTCAGACGGGGAAGTCAGGGAAGGAACCAGGGGCAAGAAGTACTAGGGGAGAGACAAAAAGCCAGAAGGGTTGGACTGAGATGGGCAGTGATATCAATGGAACTGACATCTCTGGAATGGGTAACCTTATCCTTATATATGAATCAGTTTCCATTTGATATTTACTAGGGTGCACATACTGGGAAAGAATTATGTGCATATAGCCAATGCAGCACTATACATGATAGTTTGGTGAGCAGTGGGAATGACTTTTCTGCCCACTCAGTGCTGGAATGGAAGATTCTCAGATGAGCAATGTCTTTTTTTTAGGCAAGAATAGCTCAGGCAGCAAGACTATTAACAAGCACGTCAAAGAGGAATGATTTAAGTGGTTGCTAGCTCAAGTCAAAATCTCCAGGTGTAATGTGGGGTAGTGAGATCTCAGAGCTCTGCAGGGGTGATAAAAAGGAAGTCTTTGCTGAAAACTAGTTCTTTATATCTGGGATGTTGAGAGAGTACAGGCAAACAGATGTTTCCAGAACACATTTGACAAACACCCAAGACAGCACTACGCAATGTAAAGCTGAAGTTCTGGGCAGCCGCACTTCTTACAACATGATATTTATAATGCTCTGTTATGCTTCAACTTATGATTTTAGATATATTATTTTTAGCTACTTCGTCCTCTTAGCTCTGTTGTTCTTTTGTCAGCTTGTTTCTAATTTATCTTGCCATTTTCATTTTTTTTTTTTTAACTTGCATTCATTTACCTTGACGTTTTCTCCTCTGAGTCCTCCAAGACAAAGAGCAAGGATAAGTATTCATTCATTTTCATGACCCTTTCTAAACCTGCCCATTTCTTCCATTCACTCCCTCCTGTGAGCCATCAGACCCCACCTAGCTAAAGCCTGTTCTGCTCAGTTCTCTGCCAGCCTTTGCACTGTTCCCATACCATAGCTAACAGATGCACTATTCCCATACTCCCATGCCTACATATCAGTCCCTCTCTAACTCTGTGTGTGTCTCCTTTCTGGCAGCTTCAGTTTTTCAAAGCCTCCTACACTGCACAGCTCTGCCATGCGCAATGCCTAATGGCGAGAAGCTATCACTAGTGGAGACCGTCTCATATGGGTGTAACAATGGAATATAGCTCAGTAATGGTGAGTTCTTTTTTCCAATGAATTTATAAAATGTTGAAGTCTTTCTCAGGGTGGTCTTCAGGGATTGAATAATACACCTACCTGTTATTTGTGAACAGTCTGCATAATGCTGCAAAGCCTGTGTGACAATTATTTTAACCACAGGAAGCACAGAACTGCAAACACAAAAATATGACCTCATCTACAGCTCTGGAGAAGCCCAGAACAAAAAGGTGAGCTTGAGATAGAGAAATTATCACCAGGAAGCACTGCTCAAAAAAGGGCCCAATCCTGTGAGATGCTGAGCACCTCCTCCAAGGGATGGAGTCAGTGTGGGCTAGATCCTCACCTGGTGTAAGTTGTCGTAGCGCCATTGACTTTAATAGAGGTATGATGAGTTACACAAGTATAGGGTTTGGCCTTGGGAGTTCAGAATACTTTGTACTTCACAGGATAGGGCCTCCCATCAATGAGAAAACAAGGAAGAGTCCTAATTCAGTGCAATAGCGCTGTCCTGAGCGACAGAGCAGGGAATGGAGCAGTATAGTCACATGCAGGCCAATACATTATCGCTGCTCTACTTCCACACATACACTAGATCTTTATCTCTTAATTGTATCTTTCCTTACTTTCATCTATTTTAGTATATATTTATTTTTTCCTAGTAAAGTCATAAACAAGAAAGAGCAGGGCTCCTATTAGTTAAAAAGAAAACGTAACCATTCAGCTCCTGTGAGACTGCAAAGGCGCATGAGTGTGTTTAGACAAATGCAATTTACACAAAGACAGTACAATGCCAGACAACTGAATACAGACGCCAAACAAACTAGGAAGAAGTCATGATCAGCACAGCATCAAAGGTAAAGTTCAGCGACACCGCAGAAATACACCAGTGATCAAAATACCTACATCAGTCACCAATAAAAAGTCAGTAACCACAACACTTATTTCCTAATCTGAATACAAGGGAGCTCTGGTAATCTCAGGTGCGACTGTGTCTAAGCTACGTAGCTCATCATACTATGGTGCCATACTGTACAGTAAATGTTGACAAAAGCTGATTTTTTAATGTGCAAAGATAAGAGCAGGATAATGTACAGTTTATGCCTCTACGTATATGGTAGTTGTGTATGTGAGCATTATATGTTCACATTCAAAAACACATATACATTTTTCTTAGGTTTTGTCTATACTAGACACCACTTTGGCGGTGGCATGTAGCGTACATGTAGCTACACACTGCAGTGAAAAGCCTGTTCGTCCACACTGCCTTGTGTAGCTACAGGCGGAGGGAGACAGCAGGGAAAAGCTTCATCAGCTCCCTGCTACTGGAGCCTTTCATTGTGATGAGGAAAGGCTCTGGCAACAGGGAGGCAGTTGAGAAAGGCTGAGCTGCCGGAGCATTTCCCTACTGCCAAAGTCTTTCTGGTGATGGGAGCAAGCTCTGGCAGCAGGGAGATGGCGGAGCCTTTCCCTGCCGCCTCCCCACTGCCAAACTTTCCCCCACTGGGTTTTTTTTTCCTCTGGAAATGAAAGTCTCCAGCAGCGGGGAGGCAGCTGGACACTACACTGCTAAAAATAGCTGTGTAGATAGGGAGGCACGGTTTGGGCAAGTGGAGAGCACATAGGGTACGTACTTGCATAAATACCCACACCTAAGCCATTCCTTACCACGTACTCTGCTATTTATACTTATGTTAAGGGGCTATGTGGGTGTGTGCTCTACATACTGCCAAAATCAGCATGCAGTTTAGATGTACCCATAAAGGAAACCATCAATACGTTTACTCTGATAGGGCCAAATTCTTCTCTCAAATGTGTTTGCACACCAACTTCAACTGGAATTACACAGGCATATCTGAGGGTAAATGCTGGTCCTTAATAATAAAATCAAGAGACGTTTCTCAAGAATCCTTCTGCCAGAAGCTTACAATCCATATGTGACGAGTGTCAACACGCTCTGGTAAGTGAGAGGTTTCAGGGTTCCTGTCTATCACAGGGCTGATCTCTGGGTGGAAATATTAAAGAAAAGGGAAAGTTGGCTACTAAGGCCTCAGATAGTTATTACCGAGTAGCTTGAATTGATTTGCTCTGGTTTGGACTTAGTGTTTTTGGAAATAAAACAAGCATATGAAGAGATTTTAGTTGGGGCTTTATTTTTCCTTCCCTGGCTGGTGAGTCTCCCTACTGACATATTCCATGTAACACTCAGAGCACAATTTCCCCCTTCCTCATTGCATAAGTCTTCATGAAATCAAGAGAGGTAGGGATTCTGGAGGTTTGGGTATCTTCCATGAACTAATCCAGCTACAATAAGTCAATGATAAGTCTATCTATTTGAAAAAGTGCCTCTGATAAGAAATTGTTCTTGTTAAAACATATCATAAGGACTTAAGTGCCACTAGTGGAGAACTGATTGTAACATGGAGAATTGGGTCCACAACCTTTTAAGTGTGAAAGTACTTTACTGCATGCTGCACATTAGGGGGGGTGCGAATCGTCGAAGTTTCAGTCTTTTTCTTTAGGCAAATTAATTTCTTTCTTGAAAAGTGACTAAAATAGCATGAGGCAAATCACTCTTTTCTTTTTACAAAATTTTCTTAAGCCATTGGATAGATCCTTTCATTTTCTTGACCCAGAAGGGCTATTTTTATAAATGGCCTGAAGGCTTTATATTGTTTCCATTCATTTCTGGAAGGCACCATTTTCTTTGGTTTAGTTCACAAGAGCACAGGCCTTTCAAACCTCTATAACATTTTCCTATTGTAATGGTGGTTGCAGGCAAAAAAACACTTGAAGAAGATCAAAAAGTAACATCCTTTCATTTCTGCTGCTTTCTATTTCATTGGCCTTTTAAAACATCCTTTCTCCTGACCTTCACAATAATGGTAGAGAAACTGGGTTCACATAATCCTTGACTGACAAATGGTTGCAATTCAACCTGTCAACATTAAGACAAAGGGAAATACACTGCTAACACTACACACAGGATCGCTCCAACTTGCCAGAGTTTTACTTAAAAAAAAAAAAAAAAAAATCCTGGAAAGATTAAAGGTTTAAGATTTCTCCCCATCAAGCAACAGGATAAGACATAGGCAGAGGGTTTCTTCCAAATAGTCTGTCACAGGTCATATGTCATGTCACTCATTTGACACACAGACATTTTTTCCAGTGTTGCAGTAAAGAAACTAATCAGATGGAATGCCAAATAGTGTTTTTGAGAGATTTAATTTCAATATGGGATTTCAATTAGCTGTATTCGTTTAAAACATGCAGAACATTTTGCCCTAAGGTAGATGATTTGTTTTAAATAAAAAGTGGAGCTGCATTACCAAATCATGTTAAACATTTTTGCTAATGAATTAAAATGCAGCCTGTGTATCTGTTTATAAGCAGAGAGTTTAGATGTCCAGGGAACAGAAAAGAACAATGCATTGTATAATTCAATACAACTACGATCACATTCATACTTTCCCAATTTAAACTATTTACTTGAAATAAACATCTGGCCATGGTTATAACTGAATGTTGGAGTGTTTCCTCTCCACAGAAATTCTCTTGGTTGCAAAGAGGAAAAATTAAAACTCTTAGAATATTACTATGAATGGGGCGAATATGGGGAAATACAACAAACAAAAATGGTGATCACTGTTAAGAAAATGCTTTGAACAAACTATTTATTATTAGTTAATATTTGTATTATGGCAATTCCAATAACCCCAGTTAGGATTGAGGACCTGTCGTACTGGTTATTGTGCAGACATTGTTCCTGTCCAGAAGAGTTTACAATGCAAGATGAGCAACGTATGAAAGGTGGTGGAAAAAAACAACAGTCAAATATACACAGTATGATGTGTATGCAGAGAGATACATAAACACACTTTTATTTGGATGTATATATTTGCTGGTTTTTTGTTTTTCAAATAAAGGTTGTAATTACATACAGTTTTGATCTTCCATCCTACCCCTTATCTGTCTGTCCCAATTACCCAGCAGCCTAACCATTATGTGTTGGCTCATTTATTTATTTTTTTGGAGGGATCATGGCAGTAAGTGATTCTTGAAAAGAGATTTGAATGAGAGGTTGTTAGCCTGAGGGCTCAGTTTAAGTGAGTACCCCACATCAGATGTGGAAGTGCAGAGATGTCTGTTGGCAGAGCAGACAAGCTGTCAAGCAGTCAAAGCTGGCATTATTGGCAGCACTTGGGGTGATGATAATAAGAGAAGAGGTATATCGGGCAAAGTTGTGATGGTCTTAAAGGTGTTTTTTTAGGAGGAGAAACTTGAGCTTGATACATTGGTCAAGTGGAGACAGGGGAGGGTATCAAAGAAGGTGCAAAGTGACAACAACATGCAGGGAAGATGATCTTAGGAGTCCCATTTTTTAACAAATCAACTTCTTTCCGGGAGTGAACTTTAAAAGGGAATTGTGTGTTAAGGTCTTGTAAAATATGAATAATGTTCATACAGTCGAGCTAAAAATTTCAGAAATACTTCTCTTACATTTGGTGGCACTGTACACAAGTAATTCAATGAGGAAGCAAAATATGAGTATTTCCCTATAGATATGAACCAAGTGAAACTACTGTAATAGTAGGTCTGATTAAAAAAACAGTTCATGGATACAGAGTCAAATTAGCAAGAGGATGGTTAATATAATTCATATAAAGAGATAATTACAGAAACGGTTCTGGTATTCATATGCCTGGGTAAATCAAGACATTATTACAGTTGTCTGGGTTTCCTCCCTTTAGAATGCCCATATGAGAGCTCTGAATTAGGAAGAGTGGACAGGATACCTAGTTGTGTGACTTGTCTAATGGATTTTTTAAAAATAAATATGACATTGTAATATGATTGAATTGGTCAGTGGCCAATATCCATTATTTTGGCAATGAGTTAAAATCCATACTGTTCTCTTTCAGTACAGTAGAACTAATCAGACTGAAAATTATAAGAAAAACTGAATCAAGCAATGACTGCAATAGTTACAAAGAGAAAACAAAGTGTATTCCCTACTTAATGATAAGTTACTGGGTGTTTTGCTTGATCCTCCAACAAAAAGCATCCTGGGGTTAGAACTGAAAGAAGAACTTGGCAAAGTTAGTTCTAACATGTCCTGGTATACTACACTTCTGCTAGTCCATCCCTATAAGAGGGTCTGGGACTGAACAGAATATTTTTTGAATGAAGTTGTTTGAAAGTTTGGTAATATTTTTCAGAACACCTATTAACACTGTGGCCAGATTCAATCAAAGTTTATTTTGGCTTTTATTATTTATCCATTCATTCAATTTTATACTACACTTAGGCTTGGCAGAATTCAATTTTTATATTTTTATAGTTTCAATAGATAACATTGATGTTTATTTTTAAGCTTATTTTGATTTTTATCAATTTAAATTTTTAGTTGTGCAAAATTATGGGGGGCTTAGACAGTAGGGAGGATCAAACAATGATTATTTAATGACAGTAGCTGTTGAGATTCAAAAAAAGTTAAACCTTTATCACTTTTAAAACATAAAGCATTAATATCACATGTCAAAATATACAAATAACCTTAAACCAAACTCTAATAAGTTCTCAAACAACATTTTTCTTATATTGCCTGTACATTTTGATTATTATAGATGAAAATATATTTTCATCAGTTTGTGTGTGTATGATGAAACTGACATTTTCCACTAAAAATCTACTTCTTCCAAGCCTAACTACACTACATGAAAGAGCGCTCGTCCTAAACTCTAGGGGCCATTTTAAAATGCATTCATTCCTAAAGAGACTCCACCCATTATCCAAATACACTGCCCTGGCAGCAATGTGAATATAAGAAAAATGTAATAACTCCACCAACAAAACTACCACCGGAAGTATAAACCCTGGTAGAAGGCCCCATTGGCAGGAAATCCACCAAGGAAGTACTACCCCAACCTCCCTTATGCCAGACAACTCAACACTACACTGTTAAGGGTTAAGTTGTAGCCTGTCCTGCATGCTGGCACAAAGGAGTGGAGGGGTCATACGGAAACCCTTTCTCCCTTGTGCCAGTGCTCCATACAACCACTTCCCACACATAAGAGGAAGTGGGCTTTGAAAAGCTTCTCCATCCCACCCTCACACAGGTGGGAGTGGGAAGGGGGAGGCACAGCTTTAACTATGGGCTGTGTAGGATGGCAGCACATTTGGCCCTTCACAGTTTACTTCTTCCCCAGAGCAATGGGGATACCAAAAGGGAGATGTTATGCTGTCTTCTTCAGTCACAATGCACTGGCCACTTCTATGGGCTAAATTGCAAACTGATGTTCTAGCCCTTATTGATCCTTTAGGGAACTAACTAACAAAGAAGTAAATCACCAGCATTGAAAGCTGCAGCACATTCAAAATTTAACTATTTCACCTTCCTGCAACTAACACGTGAGTGACATTTTCCAGGAGCAGATGTGAAGAAGAGCACAGAGACTTTGAAAGCTATTTCATCAAGCGTATTACATTCTTGGCTTTATTAGTTAGTAAAGCCTTATTTTGTGAGGTCAGACAATGAAAATCAGCCAGTCATTCTAAATCTAACCCCCCATGAGCCTGTGTCATTTCAGAAACAGCAGTCCCTGAATCCAATTACCTGGAAATGTTAGACACTCACACTGGCATTGCTGCACCACTTGCTGACATGGAAGACAGCAGCAGCTTGACAGCTCATCAGAGTGCAAATCAGATTCCTAAATATTTTGCTCTCATAAACTATTGTTATTTCAAAACAACTTGGGTTCATTTGGGATACAAATTAAGAGGAAAGGTAAATATTTAGAAGTTGAAGAACCCTGTTGCATACAATGCAGCATATCAGCTTTACAAATTTGTCATAAAAATTACAAATAGAAAAACTTAAACCCTAACTTTAAATTTTGAGGCAGTGTAGCCTAATGGATTGGGGCACAGGATAAGTTAAATTCCTGGCCTGATGGGTGACCTGGGGCAAGTCACTCCTTTCCCTGTGCCTCAATTTCTCCATCTGTAAAATGGGACTAATGATAATGCTCTTTGTAAAGCACTTTGAGATCTACTGATGGAAGATGCTATCGAAGAGCTAGGTATTATCATTAGCTATATATTTATACAGCCTAATGGGCCAAATTCTGCACTGTCAAGCATAGCCAAGAACCACAAAAGTGGAACCAGCATGATTCTGCCAGAAAGGGGTGCAACTAAAAAAAGGCCACTATATGCAACTGTGTTACCCCTTCATATTATGCAGCAGTGCTCCATGGTAATTTTCTGTGTGCCACTGTGCACTGAGGGGGTTGTCTGGAGCTGGATAGCCAATACGGCCTGCAGCTCTGCAACTACACAGATTCACAGTTCAAAACCCCTACAAAGGGTTATTGGGGGGATGAAAGAGGCTTCCCCAGGTTCAGAATTACAGAAAGAGTCACAGAGCAGCTCCATGGGTATTCTGGAACCTATGAGCATATGGGTGAAGGGTTCTAACTCCCTTCCCAAACTGCATGTACTCAGACTTTCCACAGACAACAAGATTTGATCAAATATAAGTTGCATTTTTTTTCCAATTGAAAATTATTGGGAAGCGGATTTAAACATTCTCTTGAAGTATCAGACACCAAAACACAACAGCATTGTGCTAACGGAGGAGACCCAGAAACTGAAACATAAAGGTCCAGTGACAAATGGGCCTCATCCTGCTACAGAGACACTTTGGTGTTTCCAATGTTTTTCATGCCAAATTTTTGACGACAAAAATTGAGATTTGAGCATGCAAGTTGGGTATTTAGGGCTCTCCTGTATGGAGTGCCGCAGGGTTCTATTTTGTTACCTCCCCCATCCAATGCATAGATATGGGTGCAAATGAGCTGCTGAGGAGGATGCATTTTGCTAGGGATTTCAACTGCTCTTTGGGAAATGGACATGAAGAGGATTGGGAGTTGTAGGAAAACATAAGAGCTACCCTGTTTGGTTCTTGTATTATGTTTTTATGTTTGTAAAATTGCATGGAAGGAATTCAGCCAGAGAATTTTGCAAATACAAAACATTCTGGGTGAATGAATATACCCTGAAACATATCCACCTACTCACCTCCATCCACCCTTTCTTAGGAAGGGTGATCTATATTTGAATCTGATCCTCCAACGGACTTTGTCTCCTATTGCTTCATACCTGCCCTGCCATATTCAAAACAAGGATTTTTTTTCCATGGACTAAACCAAACACATGAAGCAGAGGGTTCTTAAAATATACAATAGCCTAGGGTTACCATATTTCAGCAAGCAAAAAAGAGGACGGGAGGAGCCCCGCCCTAGCCCCTGCCCCTGCCCCTCCCACTTCCCGCCCCCCTCAGAACCCCCAACCCTCCCCCCGTTCCTTGTCCCCTGACTGCCCCCTCCTGGGACCCCTGCCCCTGACTGCCCCCTCCTGGGACCCCTGCCCCTACCTAAGCCTCCCTGCCTCTTGTCCCCTGACTGCCCCCTCCTGAGACCCTCCCCCCATCCTAACTGGCCCCCTAGGACCCTACCCCCTACCTGTACCCTGATTGCCCCAACTCTTATCCACACCCCCACCCCCAGACAGACCCCTGGGACTCCCACGCCCCATCCAACCACTCCCCACTCCCTGACAGCCCCCCCCCAGAACTCCCAACCCATCTAAACCCCTCTGCTCCATGTCCCCTGACTGCTCCGATCCCTC
>NC_048303.1:66268646-66417049 GCF_013100865.1 Trachemys scripta elegans | reverse complement strand
GGGGGGGGGGGGCGGGAGGGCGGGGAGGAGGAGCTCTACAGCTGCTCCTGAGTCCAGCCCGGCAAGCTGCGGGGGAAGGGCTCTGGCTGCCAGAGCCCCATGCGAGCGGCTGAATTTCCTGCAGCCCTCCCAGCTGCGCCTTGCTCTGCATGGGGGGAAATCCCGAACATTTTTAGTGATTTACAAATTCCCCCCCGGACGCTATTTTTAACACAAAAAGGAGGACATGTCTGGGTAAATCCAGACAAATGGTAACCCTACAATAGCCAACACTAAAAAATATCTGAGCATCTTCCATTGAAAGGGAATAGGAAACCTATGGGTTGCTGTTAACTGTTCGGTGATTTCTAACTCCTTGGATGGATATTAGATTATATTTTATTCTGTTTACAGTATGTTCAAACTATGTTAGGAAGCAATAAAAGAAAAAGGTCACGAGAAAGAAAAAAACAATGAAAAATAAGAAGCAAAAAGTATTATTAGAGTTGAATAATTCGCTTTTTAAAAGCTTCCGCCTCTTTTTGTGCATCAGTTTTACTAAGTCATATTAAGTACATCAAACTTGAGGCATTTTAGAACTGTATGAATCTTCACTTTCACAGATGAAAGACTTCCTGGGGAAGAGATGGTATTTTCAGAGTTACAGAGGCTGCTCATCTAAATTGATCTGGTTCTGGCATTTGTGTTGTGAGGAAATTGGCAGACCACAATGAAACTGACAGAATGCCACCCGAACACATGAGCATGAGTGCAGGGTATCAGGAAATCATGAAGATGAGTCTGGTGAGTTTGTGCTGAGGCCTGAGTCTCAGCTGGGAATGTCAGAAAAACAAGCTGTCCTAAAGGAATATGTTGTTGCCACTACAGTTCAAAGTTGGATCCAGATTAAAAAAAAAAAAAAAAGTCACAAAACACATTTATAAAACAGGATTACTTGACTGAGTTCCACTTGCAAGAGGGAGGGTTTCAGGATCAGGTCCTTAATTTAGACAAGTTGGTTATCCTCAATTGATTAAATCAATCTAAAAGGTAATTTAGATCTACATGCAACAACAGTGAGCACTACGGGGGGGGGGGGTGATTTTCTAAAATCACACCCTATTGTGCACTTTGATGCTCCATGTAGACAAGCCTTTAATCTTTCAGGTAATATTTCATAAGTAATGTCTCATATATCATCTTAGGCCATAATGGTGGACATGGGTAGTTTTGAATATAGTATATGGGTTTTACATGATATATTATTTTATTTAACTATTTCTTCAAATTTCTAAAATGGAACTATCAGCTTCCCATCCTGTGCTCCTATCCCAGAAACTAAACATCACAACAAAGCTAACTGCTCAGAAATACATCCACCTCAGCCCACCTCTCCTCAACAGCCCTAGAGAAGGGAGATAAAAAGCTGGGTTTTGCAGCATGAACAACAGATCTGGGCTCTGGCAAACCAAGGTGAGGGAGTGAGTTCCAAAACAGATGACCCCTCCTTGCTCCCCTCCTCCCTTGTGTACCTGAGCCAGGCACAATCCACCTTTGATTACTTTACTGAGCAGCTGGCATGATTTCTGTACAACTTGCCTATCCAGTCTATTTAATAAAAATACCATCAGCACATGTACATAAAAGTGTCTGCGTAAGTTACTGTCATCCAAGAGAGGAATTATACAATTTTCACAAAATCAATGTCGAGAAAGAGAGAGAATTGTCTTAGGTGATGACACAAGGAACTAACAAAAATCAGTTGATTAGCAGAGGTGGACTTCTACTAAACAAACAGCATTGCATACAAACGTTGATGTTACTTTGAAGTGGTCACTTAAAACTCAATAGTAACATATTGGAGGCGTACTATGAATGTGTAGAGAAAGAGAATATAGGATAGCTTATGTCTTCAGGTGTTTGTTATCCAATTTTCCCTCTTTGCTGCTGTTCATATTCATGTTCTTGGTGTTTTAGTCTAACATTCAGTGAAGCACACTGGTAGGAACAGAACATTTACAGTCTATCAGTGATGTGTGAACTAAGACTCACAGTAGACCTTGACATGATATACAACAGACAGTAATGATTCTGAAGCAACCATTGTGGTCTATCAGGTCAATAAGCTGCTATTTAAAAAGGCTGAAAAAATATTCATGAACACAGCAGACTACAAAGGAGCCTCTGGAGTTATTATGATCTACTGACTCTATAACAACACATTTTAAAGTCACTTTACACACATATTTACGTGATACAGTAACTGCAATAGTTCCTTTGAAGCATTAAGTTCATGTGTTAATTGTTACACTATCTTTTCTAAAACTCTGTTGCTTAAATAAGCAAAGCTCTGTTTATGGTTCCCTGACAGTAAGAGAAATTACTCCAACAGATGAATAAATGTACAGCAGACTTCATACTTCATGCAGTAAATATTGCCAAGAATTCAATTTCTGAATGGACACTGAATAATTGCCCACTCTTCCATATGGATTTCAATCCATCTAGAGAAGAGAGTGCGCCGTGATCCATGTCTCCAATTGATGAATGCCTCATCTCTTTTATAATTTTTCACATATCTGTTTCATCACAGGATCCGAAGAGGGAACAAGTAATGGAAAATTGATCCTTTTCCACTGACACATGGCCTCATCCTCAAGGGAGGATGAGTGCAGATGCAAAGTTCATGTTGCTAAATGGTTTCAGGGAGTGGTACAATGTAGTGTTAGCAGTACAGAGTATTTTGTACTGAACATCACTTAACACATTTAGAACCACCCCCTCAGCAAAGCTCTGGTTGGTTAGAACTAGAGGGTTGTGCACTTCATTCCTTCTCTATGTGGAGCTGTATGCCCAATGAGAGAGCAGCACACCAGATTGCTGTCTGTGATGTGTTCAGACAGCAGCAAGGGGCACCAGATTCCTCTCCCTACAGCAAAAAATGAGCACACTGTGGGCTTTCACTGAAATCAATGGGGTTCTTCCTAGAATGGTCCCTAACATTTTGGAATTGATTAGGTGTGGTGTTTAAAAGTTAGCACATTACAGACAGAGAAACAGAAAAATGCCATTGAGTTGAGTGTAGGGCCTTGCTTTGCTTGAGTTGGCTCTCTTCCACCCGCGCATGGGGTTGGTATGGCGGTGGCTGCATGCCCCACTCCTGCTGGCTGTCACCATCACGCTGCACTTTGTGTGCTGCAGAGTGTGGGCATGCCATAGGCCCAGTGCCCCTCACTTTGCAGCATATACAGCACAGCATGGTGTGGTGGACGGCAGGAGCAGGTCACACAGCTGCTGCCATACCAACCCCACGGTCAGGAGGAGAGCCAATCCCCTGGGTAGGAGATGGCAGAGACGATGCTGACTCCGGTTGGGGGGAAAGGGTCAGGGTCAGGGTCAGCTCAGAAAACAATTTGGCCCTCTCGGACTTGTGTCAGGTTGGTTGGGCTTGGGTCCGGTTCAGGTCTGGGTCAGGCCTAAAAATTAGGCCCAAGCAAACCTCTAGTTTCCAGTTGAGGTGTATAATGCACAAGATACTGCATCCTAACTGGGCTAATTGTAGCTAGTAGAACAACCAGCTAATTGCAGGGCCACCCGGGGGGGGGAAGGGGGCGCAAGTCGGGCAATTTGCCCCAGGCCCCGGCCCCGCAGGGGCCCCCACGAGAATGTAGGAGGCTCCCCCCCACCTCCGCCTTCACCCATCCCCCGGCGCCTCATCACTGGACAGTGCTGCAGCGCCGTGGCTCGGGCGGGGCCTGAGGTCCTCCCACTCGGAGCTGCGTGGGAAGGGGGCGGGGCTGCGAACTCCGGTGGGCTGAGCGGCACGAGCTCCTGGACGCAGTTTGCTGAGGCTCTGGGAGAGGGGGTAAGCGGCATGGTAAGCCCCTCTGAGCCAGGCACCCCCCCAGCCCTGACCCCCAGCTCCAAGCCCAGCCCCTCTGAGCCAGACACCCCGCTCCCCCCTGCAGCCCTGATCCCTAGCTCCAAACCCAGCCCCTCTGAGCCGGGCACCCCCCGACCCAGAGCCCAGCTCCCCACCCAGCCCTGGGCAACAGTAGCGCCACCCCAGGCAGTGACAGCCCATTGGCACCAACCATCACCATCACCCAGCGACAGCCCATTATGTAATTGCAAATGTATACATACCATTAAAGCATTTAATGTTTTTAAATAATGTATTATGTGTATTTTCAAATTATTAAAAATTATTTTTGAATGCATTTCACTGGTTATTTTTTACATTTCCAAATACATGTTACTATAGTATTACAACATTTTTTAATGGAAGGGGCCCCCGAAATTGCTTTGCCCCAGGCCCCCTGAATCCTCTGGGCAGCCCTGGAGGGGTGGGATATCTGAAGTGGGGGAAGGGCAAGGAAATCCTTTTGTGTGTGTGGAGCCTAGCTCACTGTGGGGGGGCTCTTTTGCGGAGCACTGATGGATCCACCACTCTTGCACCTCCACCAACTATTGCCCCTGTGGAGCAAGTGCGCGAGCTGCATAGAGGCCACCACAGCCTTGGGGCTGGAATAGTGGCTGCAGAAGAGTTCTGTGGTTGCTCAGCTGCCTGGGAGATTCCTGCTCAATGTGGATCTTCCTGACACTCAGCCAAGTTACTTGGACTGTGTAATGGGCAGACAATTTGCCCCTCTCTGTCCTCTGGATTTGTAAAGCAAATTTTCTTTATGTTTGTGTGCTCTGCTGATTCATCATCTTGCATGTGAAATCAAGTCACATAAGTGTCACAGAATTGATCAAGCAGGAGCAAGCCATTGGTGGGTGGAGAGAGGGAGAGAGACCTATTTCCACAGATCTGTTCCCTCAGGGTAATGAGAGCAGAATTTTTATATATTTTTTAATAATGAGAACCAGTAGCATATTTTCTGAAGCCACAGCCACTGTGTTTCTTTGGCTGAGTTCTGTGTTGCTTGCAGACTGAAGCCCTGTGAGAGGCTTTTAATTTATGACACTTTAAAAGATGAGAATTAATTTTTTTAAATGTGCAGGGAAGCCTGAAAGTACCTGATTGGTGGCCAGCCTGGAAAAGGCTATCCAATTTTAAACAAAAGATGCAGTTTGTAAGATTTCACAACTGAAGACAACTTCTTATAATACATGTTGCAAAGTGCCATGTATGTCTGTGGCAACATATAAATGTGCATCTGTGTAATCTATAGAAAGATGCCATTTAAGAATCATGACATAGTCAGTGACCGCTGATATTATATGACTATTTAGCTCTACAGTAATTAAAACATATATACACATGAAACCCACAATACAATACCCACAGGTATAGGATAGGAAACAAAAATAAATACAACAAACAATAAAAGACTCCTATGTTTACCTCACGACTCTTACAACATGCTGCATTTTGTCAGTGTTGTTTAACAGCTGGGCTCAGCTGCAGAGAATATTTGTGAAAATACACCAGTACAGAAATATACTTCTTGCTCATATTTATTCCAACCCCCTTCTGTCATTACCACTGCTGAATTGTTGGGTCAGGAGATCTCTCAGAAAAACATAACCTGTACTGCTCAATAAACAGTCAAATCTCTCAGTGACTACTGCAATCCTCCTGTCTCCCATCAGACATTCACTGCTCCCTGACATCTTGTAATACATCTGAAAAGCCAGTGGTGCTGGGAAAGCCCACAGTCTCCCACCATCAGAACCATTGCAAATGCTGTTCCTCGTCATAGCCTTTATTAAAAATGTATAACACACACAAAAAAGTGCACAGCAGCTTTTTAAAATTACATTTTAATACATATTTTTAGTGCTTGTATTTTCTTCCTGAACAAGCCAGGTATCTTTTTCCAACCATGATTGTTCTGACAAGAACAAGAAGCCATGTAAGGACAAATCATTCCCTACATTTCTGCAGGCACATAGGACCTGGAAGGCAGGTCCAATTCTGTACACGGGGAAAGGGTCAGGCCATGGAGAGCTGAAGGAGGGAAGGTGTCTTAGCTTAGCAAGCCCTTGCTCTGGTTAAGCCCTGCTGTCCCTGTGCATATGATTCACTTACCACGAAAGGCTTGTGCCTCCTCACTAGTTCTCCTTGAGGACCATTTGCTATCTTGGGAGTAGTCTGCAGAGTTCAGGGACAACAACTATCTCTAGCTCTTAGATGGCATTTGTGAGGGTGAAGGGAAGATCCTTGAGGCCAGGGACAGTCTGGCCCCTTATACTTTATGCTAAGGATATATAGAATTGAGTAGTGATCATTACATATTTGGATATGCTCTAAGTCAGTGGCTTTCAACCTGTGGTCCACGGACACCAGGGGTCCACAGACTATGTTTAAGATTTCCAAAGGAGTCCGTACCTCCATTTCAAATTTTTTAGAGGTCCACAAATGAAAAAAAGGTTGAAACCCACTGCTCTAAATCCTTATAAAAGTAAACTACAATTTAATTTAATCAGATACCACAGAATATCTGTAGAGAAATAAATAATTTAACAGCTGTACTAAAGAGCACAGCTATCACTCTACCAGGGCTACCCATTTTGTGTGAAGAATAGTAATTATTGCTAACACATTTGCTGTGCAAGTTTGTTTTTTCTCTCCTAACCACTGATACATAGTTCAGTGGATTTCCAGTTTGATGTTGCACACAGAGCTACGCTACTGGGCTGAACCAGCCCATTCCTCACACAATATTTCCAGTAAAGATCCAGATGAATTATCCAGTTAACTGAGGCAGAATAGCAACAAGCCAAATCCTAAAGTCCTTATTCAGCTCGTAGGCAATATTTCCAATGTCAGTGGGATTTTCATATGAGTAAAATCTAACTTCAAGATCTGGCTCAACAACAGCAGTACTTGGCACTTTCATGGCACTTAACATTTTCAGTGTGTTGCATAAACATGAACTAATTAACAATTTAAGACAAATTGCAAATATTTTTCTCAGCAAATATTGTAATTAGTTCTTTAAAAGGGATAGCTTATCCATATTTTAACATTGTTAGCAACCCAGCAAATAGGACCCTGCGCGAGACCTTCATTGGACACCAGATGTAGTTCAGTACATCTGCAGTTTTGCAGCAAGTTCATTAGTGCTCGTTTCATTTCCTTCATTAAAGGCAATAACAGATAAAATATCCTCATTTCCTTATTGCTCCTGATATGATGGCAACACTGCCAGACTCTTGCATGTTAACTTTCACTTTCCCTGGGCACGAATGGGGAGGCACCTTGCACCAGCTCAGGAAAAAGGTTTCTGACAAAATATTTTTGAACCATCCAAGTGATGTTGCAATCATGCATACATTTGTTACATAAGTTACACGCTGTGCTATTTACTTTTTGGCCTTTGAACATTTGGATGTACTCTAATCAAAGAGAAAACACTGAAACATTAATATTAAAAAACAGAAAAGACTAGCACAAGCATCAAACTGATGCAGTTACAAATTGAAGATGTCTTTACTTCCTGAACATAATATTTTCCCATGTAAGAAGCTATTTTTAAAGTTATGGAATGCTGTCTCAAAGGAAGTATATTTAGGGCCCAATCTGCGCTCCTTACTCAGGCTATGGTAGCACATGAACAGGTCTCTAATATAACTTGACAATTTACCTGCCCGTTTGTTGGTTCATGACAGCAATATGCTGGAGGGGACACTCGCAAGCCCCTTGTTAAAATTTTGTTACCAAACTGAGGGCAAAGCTGGGATGATTTCTCTGCCTCTGATGGAGTCACCTCTATTCTGAATTCAGCTAAATCATCCCTGCCAGAAATGACTTCTCTTTGAGTCTCATAAATATGTTGCAGTGGAGCAAACCATTTGTCCGTGGAATGCACCAAATGGCCGATATTTTCAAAAAATCCTGTCGGGTAGATACTGCTTGGCCCCCACTACAAAAGATGCATGTTGCACACTGTGCATATAGAATATATTCATGATAGATTGAAAGGAACAAATTATAAATGTTTCCTGCAAAATGTAGCTTAGCATAAGCACAAGTGGTGCTGACTCCTTCATCGATTTCAGTCACGAGAAAGCATTTTTGATTAAACAAGAAAGCAAATGAAGAATTCCCCAATACTTCAACCCTCCTCCTTACACAACTCACTGCCTTGACATGCAGGGTTTATTCTGGGGCACGGGAGAAAACAATTATGTTAAAATACTGGCAGTACATAACACAAGAACGAGGGGTCACCCAATGAAATTACTAGGCAGCAGGTTTAAAACAAACAAAAGGAAGTACCGTATATGCTCATTTATTATTAGCCCATTCGTTTATAAGCCGACCCCCCCCCCAAGATGGATAAGTAAAAATAGCAAAAACTATATGATCCTTTCATAAGATGACTCTATATTTCAGGGGTTGGAAAACTTTGGATCCCAGCCTGTCAGGGTAAGCCACTGGTGTGTCGCGCCACTTCCTGCAGCTCCCATTGGCTGGGAATGGCGAACCGCGGCCACAGGGAGCTGAGGGGCTCCATGCCTGCAGACGCTCCAGGTAAACAAAACAACAATGTATTAGATATTCAATCCAATGATTCCATAGAGCAGAAATTGGTGGGCTGGGCCGGTTTGTTTACCTACTGCGTCTGCAGGTTCAGCTGATTGCAGCTCCCACTGGGCACAGTTCGCTGCTCCAGGCCAATGGGGGCGGCGGGAAGTGGTGGCCAGCCGACCCCCCCTCTTTGATGTGTCACTTTTTTACCAAAAACATTCAGCTTATGAATGAGTATATACGGTGAGTATATATGGTGGTACTTCACACACCGCACAGTCAACTTGAGGAAATTGTTGCCAGGGGATGTTGTGAAGGCCAAAAAAAAATAACTGGGTTCAGAAAAGAACTAGATAAGTTCATGGAGGATAGGTCCATCAATGGCTGTCAGCCAAGATGGATGGGGATGCAACCCCATGCTCTGGATGTCCCTAATCCCTGACTGCCAGAAGCTGGGACCGGACAACAGGGAACGGATCACCTGATAATTGCCTGTTCTGTTCACGCCCTGTGAAGCACCTGGCAATGGCCACTGTTGGAAGACAGGATACTGGGCTAGATGGACCAAGTGGTCTGACCCAGCATGGCCATTCTTATGTATATTCTTGCACATCTAATACAGTTATCACTTAAAGATGGATGTATATATTAAGGCAAGCGAATATCAACAAGATTACATGAGATATTGAATAAACTAACTGAGCTGGTCTTTGCTGTGATTTGTATAGAAGGTTATAAACAATAAAATGCTAAAATAATCACTGTATTTATTAAACTCCCTTCCCTTGTCAGAGCTCCAGGAGTGCTGTAAAATCATTCATTGTAAGTACAATAAACTGTAACTATAATAAGATCCCACTCAGTTATTGTTCCATATCTTATTTCATAACATGACTTCAAACGGGATTCAGAGCATGTGTCAATTATCAAAACTTGTTAACTCAGTAAGAACAATTGGTATCTCTCTCTTGACATTTTCTGCATAAATTTGCATACAGAAGAGATGGTGTTCTGAACTTTTTGAAAGTTATAATCACTTGTACACACATCTTCAGGTCAGACATTTCTTTGAAATTCACAATTCACAAATGTTTTGACACACAGGACGCCAATCATTTTGACCACTGCCACTTTGAACCTGCATTTTGAAACTATGATTTTGTCACTATCAGCAAAGTTAGCCTAAAAGAAGCAGATAGAACGCATAATGAAGGTTTACATGTCATTGTGCTGGAAGGTATTATTGATGGGTATTTGACAATCACAGATCTATTTAAAGCTGATGGATGTGCTTGGCACCATTCCTTCAGGTTAAATGAATTGCGATAGCTGGAAACAGTAGACAACATCACACAAGGCAATGGGCAGCATGGCAAGGCCTGTTCAGAAGCTAAGCTGTGTGGGCAGAGAAGTTTCCTGATTACAAATACAGAAACTGGGGATGGTTTGGCATGCTGTCTGAGTGCGACAGAAAAGAAAGTGAGCAGTCAGTGATAGAAGCAGTTGTAAGCATGGCCCTGAGAAGGAACAAAGAGACAAAGCTCCTTGGGGCATAGAACTGATTGGAGGGTCAGACTTGGAAATTGTGAGCAAGGAAGCTAATTGTGATTGTTTATTTCTATTGTGTTCAGGGAAACAGGACTTACTGTACATACGTTGTAAATAAACAGGATTGCAGCAAAGAATATAGGTAACTTGTATCATACATTTCTCCTCCTAACAGAAACACGTGGCCAGGCCCTAAATATTGGTTAATCACTCAGTCAAAGAGAGTACGTTATCTTAGCTTCCTAGGCCAGTAGTATGATACTCTATGGAATTTGAGGGACACTTCAGGATATTATGAATACCAATATTATAAAATTGCAATGAATTATGCCAGATATGCCGTGTAAGGTATCTGCAAAAATGTTATAATTTGCCAAATATGATAATCTTGTCTATACGTTTGTATCACCTTTGTATTTTGGGTTATGGATATGTGTGTTTGTCTGTATTTCAAAACTTGTGCTATGCTTCTGGGTGACACCCCCCAGGACAGTGTAGCATCAGCACAGCCTCACCTGCTTGATGGTCCATTAAGGACCATCAGCTATACAACTGACCCATTGAGAGAAGGCAAGAGATATACCTTATGACTCCCTCATGCAGGGGCATGCCTATGGACAGAACTCTAAGGCTTCCAGGCCATGTGCTGGGCAGCATGTGTTTGGAACAAAGGAAATACAAGCTGCATAGCAAAAGATTATAAAAGGCAGCTGCATCTTCTGCTTTTCGTCTTCATTCCTGCTTCTTACCTCTGGAGTAACCTTTCTACAAACAAAGCTCTGAACAAAAGATTGAATGACCCATCCAAGCTGTGGATGTATTCCGGAGGGACTTTCAAGCCAGCAAACTCACCAATACTGTTAGGAACCTGATGGACTTTGAAGTCTTTGTATGTATGTGACTGTTTTACCATTTAACATCTGTCTTCTTGTTCTTTCTTTATAATAAACCTTTAGTTTTAGACACTAAAGGATTGGCTGGTAGCGTGGTATTTTCGGTAAGATCCAAACCTATACTGACCTGGTAATGTGGCTGACCTTTTGGGGTCAGAAGAACATTTTGTATAGTGAGCAAAGTATTTTAAATAATTTCTCATTGTACTGGACCTACGTGCTGGCTGGGAGCCAGAGGACTGGAATGCAATAAAGAGGGCGGTGTGATTTCTTTTTTGCTTCTTGATAACCAGTGGGGGGGATCAAAAGCATAGTTTGTGACTGGTTAGGGAGTTTACCTTTAGTGTTACCCACCAGTCTTGGGAGTATCTGCTCTCCCTTTTGCAGCCTGCCCTGACCTTGGCATTTCCAGTGAGGACTACCCCAGGCACGCCAAGTAACAAGTAGTATAGCAAATTTTTAAGGTTTCCAGGATGCATTAGTCCAATTATTATTTTTCAGAAACCAAAAAAATGAATCATTTAATAAAAAGTATCTTTTTAGAATATATGTAACTGCCTTAATATCAATAAAATGGATTTGAAATAAGCTTTAATTGTGTTTAAAAGTATACAAAAAGTTTGGTAAACTTATTTAATCAAAAATGGATATTTGGGGCCAAATTTTCAAAGCTATATTTAGATTCAGCTAGTTTGTGTATGCAAACAACCAATGTGCCCATGCAAACCAGGTACTGCACCAATACAATGCCAATTAAATGCGTAGCT
This sequence comes from Trachemys scripta elegans, assembly GCF_013100865.1. Lineage (NCBI taxonomy): Eukaryota > Metazoa > Chordata > Testudines > Emydidae > Trachemys > Trachemys scripta. The sequence continues at coordinate 66,405,380 of NC_048303.1, read as the reverse complement.
GGACATGCATATAAGCAGATACCTGATTTCCCCATGATCCCATCTGATATCGGCACAGGTAAGTCAGGCACACAAACTGCATGTGCACATTTGTTCAAGCAGAACTAAAGGCCTGCCACCGCTTTACAGTGCAATTATGACTTTAGAGAGTTATTAACAAAATAGAATAGTTTAAGTAACATCTAACAAAAATGTTCTGTTCTATGAGTTTGAGGATGAATAATGATTAGGAATGGTGATTATTACTAACTTTCCACTACAGTAAATAATCGAAATATAAACTGTCCATGAACAAATTGAGGCTGGAAATTAGGAGTTTCTAACCATCAGAAGATTGAGGTTCTGGAGCAGCCTCCAAATAGAAGTTGTAGGGACAAACAACTTAACTAGTTCGACTAGAGAGTTGGACAAATTTTTGAGTGCAATTGTATGACGGGGTTGTTTGTGATGCTTAGGGGGCAGGACTCAACAGCCCTGCGGCTCACTTCTGGTTTATATCCTATGTTCCTAAATCTCATATTTCATGGTTTCAGCTGGCCACCCGCAGGAGTCTGGAAGAGATTCCCCCTCCCCCGCCCAATGTATTCTGGGAGGCTTTTTTTTTTTTATCTCCTTCCTCTGAAGCATCAGCATATGGCCAGGACTGGAGATGGGACACTGGATGGGGTAGGCGCTCTGAGGTGGCATGAGCATTCTCTCCTCTCAGATGCTTGGCTGGCTGGTTCCTGCTCACATGCTCAGGATCTAACTCATGGCCATATGTGGGGTCAGGAAGGAATTTCCCCCCAGGTCGGTTTGGCAGAGGCCTTGGGGGTTTTCACCTTCCTCTGCAGTATGTGGGTGCCTGGTCACTTGCCAGGATTATTTGGGTATATGACACTTAAACATTTCCTTTCCATTGCGGGGGCCTCAAGCACTGGTGCACCTCGGTCCTCCTATTCTCTCCCTGTGGCACATAATAGTTTAGTCTCCTGTAAGCTGTAAAACTTTGGACTCATTTTGGTTGTTGGGTTAGCGTGTGGGTTCTGGGTGGTGCCGGTGGCCTATGACAGATGATCAGGCTAGATAATCTCGTGGTCTCTCCTAGCCTTAAATGCTATGACTCTAAATAGAATATGTTAATGCTAAATTTACAGTATTGCTTTGTCCACTATTCAGGTAATAGTTCTGAAGCTCAATACCATCCACCTATTTGCTATTCAACCAAATATTGCAATTAAAAATTCAGTACACTCCTATGCTTCCTTGTCAATGAATCAGCCCCAAGATGATGTATTTTCCATCTGTACATTCAACACACAAGGGACCACTAGAGGCAGCAAGAGGCATAGTTGCCTCAAATTCAGATGCCTGGTTACTTGTGGGCAGGCCACATATATGACTAACGCACCAGCCTCCTCATCTGATATTAGGCATCTTGTTAAATTCAGTTGTCAGAGGCATTATTTGTTGTAATGACAACATTCAACATGGTGGCTCCAGTTAGCTGAATACCTAGAGGTCAGTCAAGTATTGTGGTGTTCCTGTGAGTAAGTAAAATTTGTATTACTCACCCAACTCTAACTGACTTTCTCACATTTGCAAAATGAATTAAACCAGGTAAATAATGTCAAAATTAGACATTTCCAGTCTTGTTAATGGTTTGTTATTTATTCACTGCTATTGCTATTTATTTCCATTCAAAAAGGAAAAAAAGATATTTCCCCCAAATACATAAGTACATAAGAATGGCCATACTGGGTCAGACCAAAGGTCTATCTAGCCCAGTATCCCATCTTCCGACAGTGGCCAATGCCAGGTGCTTCAGAGGGAATGAACAGACCAGGTAAACATCAAGTGATCCATGCCCTGGTGCCCATTCCCAGCTTCTGACAAATAATCAAAGGTTAGCTTCATTAAAAGTTCCTATTAATAAAACAGTAAGGAAACACAACAGAATGTAAATGAAAAATAATTTGAATTTTTAATTAATGCAAATTTGTGATATTTAAACTCGCTTTACTTTAGAGCCACTGGAATAGAAGTATTGTCAGGAGACTCCTTAAGATGTATGAGAACACTGTAATTTACAGTCTATGCATGAACACATCTAAAATGCCGATAAAACCCAGAACCTATTGGATCGTTACACCATCCTAACGATCTTGAGCCTCCTTGTGAGTTTAATCCAAATCTGTTAATTTTTTTTATAAAAAGCCTAATTTACATCACACTTGCTCTTATGCAGCTTCCTAATACTTGACTACAAGCAGAGCCAACAGATGCCCTAGGGATGATGTGGAGGACAAGACTAGCATGTTCTCAAATATTCCACTAAACTGGAACACCTCAGCACAGAGAAGCACAGCCTGAAGAGCTCAAAAAGAGGGAAAGGCCAGCTGGCCCCAAAGCCAGAAGGCCACTAGGTCACCCCCTCAGAAAACATCTCCAGATAAACGTATGGCACCCAGCAGATGTTGGGTCCATAGGAAATGGATGGCTGGACCCATCTGAGTGACTGGACCCATCTGCTCCTATTTCCTCACTAACTAGGTCTAAGTTAGAAAATTTTCACCTTTGTAACACACCTCATGTCCAAACCACAAAGGTGTTCACACTGGCACCTCATGTGTTTCCAACACCAAAAAGCCACAATATTAGGTCACACTGTAATTCTGCAATGATGGAACAGAACAAACCCACTTCCACTACAACTGCTCTATTGCAACTGGTGTTCCCAGCACGGCCCACAATGCTCCTGTAACCTCTTCATTGAGCACACAGTGCAACAAATCTCCTGTACTCCTGAAAACTTTATTTTGAGCTTCTGAACCATCTGCAGTTTTATGCATACAAGATTTCAGTTTTATAAGGTGCAACACATGAAATCTTAAGGATCTTTTGGTTTCAGAAAAACAAATATTTGTATGCAATACTAATGCCATTTCATTTTATAAAATACTATAATATAAATATATATACATAATATAAATATAAAATAAATATAAAATAAATATAAAATATTTTATGTATTGAAAAATGCTTATTTATGTGGTTCACCTTTAAAAATAAATTGGCACAGACCCCAAGCTGTGGATTGTTACTTTATATAAACTCCTGCTTCAGGACTTCTGTTTGGCACTGTTGGACAGATACCAACAATGCACTGGCACTACAGCAGCTGGAGGGCGTGCTCTGTATATCATATTAACAGATTTATACTAGCTAGCGTAGATGCACTGTAAAGTTACCAGTTACACCCATTGTGACATTAACATGAACTGGGATCATTGTTGCCACCACTGTTATATATTTGCAGCAAATATTGTACAAAGGTTGTTGTGCGAGGTGTCTATGAAGAGGTTATGATTTGCTGGTTATGATTATGCTGTCTGTATGTGTGTATCATTTTTGTAGTAGAAGTTATGAATATTAGCTATGTACTTTTATCTCAATGTATTTTGATTCTAAGTAGCCTCAGTGAAGCATTTGGTCAGCTTCTTGAGAAAGGACTATTCTCAGTAAGTGCCTAATCAAGAAACACTTAACTGACAATGAACTTTGGGAGATGCCAATCCACATCTGAGCTTTCCTGGGAAGTTCAAACTAACATGTAAACAATGGCGTTGGCCTGCAAACTGAGACATGCGACTTGCCCATATGACTCCAAGCTTCCTCTTGCTGCTGTGATTTTCCACAGTAGGAACAAAGAGGGGTCCTTCCATGGGCAGAGAATATAAAGGGCCCTGAAAACCCCTCCATTTTGTCTTCAGTCCTGCTTCTGACCTCTGGAGGGACCTTGCTGCAAACGGAAGCTCTACACAAAGGACTGAATGACCCATCCCAGCGGTGGATGTACTCCAGAGACTTAATTTGAACCTGCAGTTTATTCCATCACTGCTACAAGCCTGAACCAAGAATTTTGCCATTACTGTAATGTAATTGATTCCATTTAACCAATTCTAGCTCTCATCTATATCTTTTTCCTTTTATGAATAAACCTTTAGATTTTAGATTCTAAAGGATTGGCAACAGCATGATTTGTGGGTAAAATCTGATTATATATTAATCTGGGTCTGGAGCTTGGTTCTTTGGGCTCGGGAGAACCTTTTCTCTTTTACTGGAGCATTGTTTTCATAACCATTTGTCCCCATAACGAGTGGCACTGGTGGTGATACTGGGAAACTGGAGTGTCTAAGGGAATTGCTTGCATGACTTATGGTTAGCCAGTGGGGTAAAACCAAAGTCCTCTCTGTCTGTCCAGTTTGGTGTGCCTTAGAGGTGAAGAAACCCCAGCCTTGGGCTGTAACTGCCCTGCTCTAAGCAATTGTCCTGAATTAATACTCTCAGAAGTGTCCCACCAAAGGCAGCATCGTTACATCCATTGTAAGCTGTAACAGTACAATTATCTGTGTAGACAGGGCCAAATGAGAAGTGAACGGTTGGTCACACACAGGAGTGTGTGTCCTTTTTTTCTCTCTTTCTCATTATGCTTAGGATGGAGAGTTGCCAGGGCAGGAGGGTCTTTTTGTTAATCCACGTGAGGCCAAGGGTGAGTGAGAAGGATGAGCCAGGGGCAGGGATTACTAGTCCTCTTTATGCAGCCAGGAGACAGAATGTTTGCCACACTTTCCCTTTCCAGCAGGCGGACATGGGAAGGGTTTTTTTCCCTCCTCTACAGAATATACTAGTTCCAAAGGATTTTTTTCTCTCAGTCCTCCTTCTGTGGTTAGGAGACGGGTGTTGGCTTACAGGAAATATTTGTCCTATCCTTCACATTTCACATTGAGTTCCTTCACTGACAAGTACTTCAGGAGATTGAAAAGAGCTAGAGAATGCAGTGAGTAGAATCTGGTGACAGACTGTAAGGAGATCAAAGAGAAGAGAAAGAGACTGCTGCTGGGCAGCGCATGACAAGTTGTATCTGTAGGAATTTCCCTATGAAAGCACACAGATCAGAAGCTTAGAAGGAGGACTGCAGACAGAGACAGAGCCCAGACTACAAAGAATTACTGCGGTGCTGAGCTGTATATACTGGGACACACAATCTTAGACATGAAGTGCTAAAGTCATGGCTGGCAGTCTGGCACTAAAGTAATAAATAATCCTGTGTCTATAGTATGTTCCATGTTGAAGCACTTTGCATATTAAACTGACATGCAATCTAGAGAGATCACTTCATGCCCATGCAGCCCTTTCTCAGGATAAACACAGCATCAGTAAACAGTTTAGAATAGGAAGTGAATAGAATAGGAAGCGATTATATTTTCCCAAAGGGAAAATGGGACACCGTGCAGGGCCATCTCGGGGACCTCCCTCTCCTCCCCTCCCCAATGTGTGGGACCAGCCCAAGCCCCTCTCCCCCTGCCCAGGGCCCTCCTCTCTCCCCGCCCGCCACGCTGGGCCAGCCTGAGGCCACCCCCACTGCCTGTCCACACATGAGGCGGGGCTGGCCCGGCCCAAGCCACTCACCCCCTCATGTTCCTCTGTGCCCTGCTAGGGGTCACACCCCACTTTTTTTGGCAAAACTGGGCATTTGTTCAGTTGGCAAGAGCTAACAGGACAAATACCCAGTTTTGCCAAAAAAGGCGGGATGGCCAGGACAAGGCTTGAAAAAGGGACTGTCCCAGCCAAAATGGAACGTATGGTAACCCTAGAAGTGAACAATAACTTATCCAACAGAAAATACAGGAAGAAGAATAGGCCAGTAGAATGTCATTATCCATACTGGCATTTGTCCAGGACATCAAAGTTTGTACTGTTGCATGATGGGGTATACCATACTGAGCCAGCAAGGGCTAATGAGCTGTTATGGGCCCACTCAGCCCCACTAAAACTGCATTCACTATCAGTTAAGAAAGTGGTGGTTAAAAGGGGAGGAGTAGCTCAGTTGCTGACTGACCAGGGAGGAGAATAGACCTCTTTTCCTTTGCTCCCAGAGTCCTTGTCTTTGTGAGTTTTGTCTTGGGACTATTTTTCTTTGCTTGTTTATAAAAGGACTATCGGCCAGGCTGGGAGAGGCCTGAGGGGCCTGCTGACACTGTTGCAGGGAACTCCTGCCCAGGAGAGGTGTGGGGAACTGCATCAAACTCTGTGGACTTCTTGCACCCGACTCAAGCCTGCCCTATGGTATGTCTGGGACCCTGAAGAGTGCATGGTCACATGTGATGGAGAATGTGGGCATGATCTTCCCCTCCAATGAAGGGAGATGCCTGAGTCACCCAGATCTTCAGGTACACTAAGGTGGAGAGTCAGGAGGAGCCTGCCTTGCTGGGAACAACCTGGACCTGAATGAGTGGATGGCTCAGAAACCAACAGCAATAGCAAGTGGCTCAGCAACAAAAGATCACAGTTTATGTATTGCAGATTCTTGAAGTGTAGATTCAAAATTCTGGTTTGGACCTTCTGTGTTTGTTGTAAGAGTATCTCAAGTGTCACCACAAAGATCTAGATATAAACTGCTTCATGAAAGATATCAAAGCTCAACCACTGCCTGTACATTACGACTTGATAAATGCAGGTATTCTTGTACTCAGTGGAGTAATGACTACTCAGACTCTTCTGAGTCCAGATCCTCAGTTGTTGTACATTGTCACAGCTCAACTGACATCACATAACTTACAAACAATTTACTCAAGTAGAGGACCCGGTCGCCAGTCTTTCAAATTCTGGCAACATCTTTTTTGCAACAAGACACAATCATACTTTGCCAAAAGGGCCTAACAATTAAATACTGTAGAATCCACTTAATTGGTACATTTTGATCTGAACAGAGATGTGATCATAAAGTAATTGTCTCACTTAAGAGTAGCTCATACAAATATATTGTGCTGGGAGACAGTCACAGTACTGAGTGTATAAAGTCAATTTAGACTACATTAAGAGAAGAGTGCCTCAGTCTGCAGACATAAAAGAACAGAAAGCAGCATGAAGTGAACAAAGAGTCACCAGTGTGAAGGTTATGCAAGCAAACACCAATTCACTCTTCTTAACTACTGTGAACAGGCTTTCAAACAATACTAGCCCAGTCATTTAGCCCTGGTCTAGACTACGAGTTTAGGTCGAATTTAGCAGCATTACATCAATTTAACCCTGCACCCGTCCACACAACGAAGCCCTTTTTGTCGACATAAAGGACTCTTAAAATTGATTTCTATGCTCCTCCCCGATGAGGGGATTAGCGCTGAAATCGACCTTGCCGGGTCGAATTTGGGGTAGTGTGGTCGCAATTCGATGGTATTGGCCTCTAAGAGCTATCCCAGAGTGCTCCATTGTGACCGCTCTGGACAGCGCTCTCAACTCAGATGCACTGGCCAGGTAGACAGGAAAAGGCCCGCAAACTTTTTAATCTCATTTCCTGTTTGGCCAGCGTGACAATCTGCAGGTGAGTGCAGATCTCATCAGCAAAGATGACCATGATGGAGTCCCAGAATCGCAAAAGAGCCCCAGCATGGACCGAACGGGAGGTATGGGATCTGATCGCTGTATGGGGAGACGAATCCATGCTATCAGAACTCCGTTCCAAAAGACCAAATGCCCAAACATTTGAAAAAATCTCCACGGGCATGAAGGACAGAGGCTATAACAGGGACCCGCAGCAGTGCAACGTGAAACTTAAGGAGCTGAGGCAAGCCTACTAAAAAAACAGAGAGGTAAACGGCCATTCCGGGTCAGAGCCCCAGACATGCTGTTTCTATGATGAGCTGCATGCCATTCTAGGAGGGTCCCCTACAACTACCCCACCCCTGTGCTTTGACTCCATCAATGGAATAGCACGCAACAGGGATGCGGGTTTTGGGGACAAGGAAGATGATGAGGAGGAGGTTGAAGATAGCTCACAGCAAGCAAGTGGAGAAACTGTTTTCCCCGACAGCCAGGAACAGTTTCTCACCCTGGACCTGGAGTCAATACCCCCCGAACCCACCCAAGGCTGCCTCCCGGACCTGCCAGGTGAAGAAGGGACCTCTGGTGAGTGTACCTTTGTAAATATTATACATGGTTTAAAAGCGTGTTTAATGATTAATTTGCCTTGGCATTCGCGGCCAGTACAGCCACTGGAAAAGTCTGTTAACGTGTCTGGGGCTGGAGCAGAAATCCTGCAGGGACATCTCCATAAAGCTCTCCTGGATGTACTCCCAAAGCCTTTGCAAAATGTTTCTTTGCAAAAGCCTTATTCCGTCTTCCATGGTAGGACACTTTACCACGCCAGACCAGTAGCATGTAGTCTGGAATCATTGCATAACACAGCGTATGGTCCTGGTATTTGCTGGCATTCAAACAACATCCGTTCTTTATCTTTCTGTGTTATCCTCAGGAGAGTGATATCATTCATGATCACCTGGTCGAAATAGGGTGGATTTTATTTTTATTTTAATAGGGGACATTCAGAGGTGCCCGTTCATGCTGGGCTGTTTGCCTGTGGCTGAACAGAAATGTTCCCCGCTGTTAGCCACGTGGTGGGAGGAGGGGTGAAGCGATCATCCCAGAGAATTGGATGTGTATGGGGGGGTTAGTTGGGTTTGTGCTGCACGTTAACTGAAAACCGCAGCTCCTCCTTTTAAATTGCCAACCCATTTTAAAGAGTCTACCCATTGTTCTCTTAAATGTGTCTTTTTAACTACCACTCTCCCTTTTTTTTCCCCTCCACCAACTGCAAACATTTCAATGCTCACACTATCTTCTCCTTCCCAGAGGCTAGCGAAGATTAGAAGACGAAAAAAATGCACTCGCGATGAAATGTACTCTGAGCTCATGCAGTCCTCCCACACTGAAAGAACCCAGCAGAATGTGTGGTGGCAGACAATGTCAGAGTCCAGGAAAGCACAATATGAACGCGAGAACAGGTGGTGGGCTGAAGATAATAATTGGCGGGCTGAAGATGATAGGTGGCATCAGCTTGGTGACAGAAGGCAAGAGGCAATGCTGAGGCTACTGGAGGAACAAACTGATATGCTCCGGCATGAGCACAGACCACCACTACAGCCTCTGTGTAACCAACCACTCTCCTCCCCAAGTTCCATAGCCTCCTCACCCAGACTCCCAAGAACGCAGTGGGTAGGCCTCCGGGCACCCAACCACTCCACCCCAGAGGACTGCCCAAGCAACAGAAAGCTGGCATTCAATAAATTTTAAAGTGCAGTGTGGCCTTGTCCTTCCCCCATCCCCCACCCCACCCGGTGCTTCCCTCCTCCCACACCCCTCCCAGGATACCTTGGCAGTTATCCCCCTATTTGTGTGATGAATTCATAAAGAATGCATGAATGTGAAGCAACAATGACTTTATTGCCTCTGCAAGCGGTGATTGAAGTGGGGAAGGGAGGGTGGTTAGCTTACCGGGAAGTAGAGTGAACCAAGGGGGGGGGGGAATTCATCAAGGAGAAACAAACAGAACTTTCACACTGTAGTCTGGCCAGTCACGAAACTGGTTTTCAAAGCGTCTCTGATGCGCACCGTGCCCTCCTGTACTCTGCTAACTGCCCTGGTGTCTGGCTGCGCGTAATCAGTGGCCAGGCGATTTGCCTCAACCTCCCACCCCGCCATAAACGTCTCTCCCTTACTCTCACAGATATTGTGGAGCGCACAACAAGCAGTAATAATAATGGGAATATTGGTTTTGCTGAGGTCTATCTGAGTCAGTAAACTGCGCCAGCATGCTTTTAAACGTCCAAACGCACATTCTACCACCATTCTGCACTTGCTCAGCCCATAGTTGAACAGCTCCTGACTACTGTCCAGGCTACCTGAGTACGGCTTCATGAGCCATGGCATTAAGGGGTAGGCTGGGTCCCCAAGGATAACTATAGGCATTTCAACAACCCCAACGGTTATTTTCTGGTCTGGGAAGAAAGTCCCTTCCTGCAGCTTTTGAAACAGACCAGAGTTCCTGAAGATGCGAGCATCATGTACCTTTCTCGGCCATCCCACGTTGAATTTAGTGAAACATTCCTTGTGATCCACCAGTGCTTGCAGCACCATTGAAAAAGTACCCCTTTCGGTTTATGTACTCGCTACCTTGGTGCTCCGGTGCCAAGATAGACAGAACCCATATCCCTATCGCCCCACCACAGTTAGGGAATCCCATTGCAGCAAAGCCATCCACTATGACCTGCACGTTTCCCAGAGTCACTACCCTTGATATGAGCAGCTCTTTGATTGCGTTGGCTACTTGGATCACAGCAGCCCTCACAGTAGATTTGCCCACTCCAAATTGATGCCCGACTGACCGGTAGCTGTCTGGAGTTGCAAGCTTCCACAGGGCTATCGCCACTCTCTTGTGAACTGTGAGGGCTGCTCTCATCTTGGTATTCTTGCGCTTCAGGGCAGGGGAAAGCAAGTCACAAAGTTCCATGAAAGTGCCCTTACGCATGCGAAAGTTTCGCAGCCACTGGGAATCATCCCAGTCATGCAACACTATGCAGTCCCACCAGTCTATGCTTGTTTCCTGGGCCCAGAATCGGCGTTCCAGGGCATGAACCTGCCCCATTAACACCATGATGTCCACATTGCCAGGGCCCGTACTTTGAGAGAAGTCTGTGTCCATGTCCTTATCACTCTCGTCACCGCGCTGCCGTCGCCTCCTCGCCTGGTTTTGCTTTTGCAGGTTCTGGTTCTGCATATACTGCAGGATAATGCATGTGGTGTTTACAGTGCTCATAATTGCGGCAATGATCTGAGTGGGCTCCATGCTTGCCGTGCTATGGCGTCTGCGCTGTAAAAAGGCGCGAAACGATTGTCTGCCGTTGCTCTGACAGAGGGAGGGGAGACTTGGCTTACAGGGAATTAAAATCAACATAGGGGATGGGTTTGCATCAAGGAGAAACACACAGAACTGCCCCCTCAAGGATTGAACTCAAAACCCTGGGTTTAGCGGGCCAATGCTCAAACTACTGAGCTATCCCTCTCCCCACTATTCAGGGAGGGAGGAAGGGAAGAGGGAGCAAATGAATACAAAACAAATCTGATCTCTTTCTTGTTTTGATCCGCTCCATCTCTCTTATACATCTGGCTGCAGACGGTGCAGTACAACTGCTAGCCATCCTCATCTCCTGGCTGCTCGCCAAAAGATGGTGTAGTACGACTGCAGGCAGGACTGAATCTCCATGAGATGAAACTTAAAAAGAGAATGACCTGGAGTCACTCCCATTTATGTCCAGGTGCCCCTGACAGACCTCACCGAGGTCAGCTAAAAGAGCACCCAGGAGACGACGACAATGGCTACCAGTCGTAATGCACCATCTGCTGCCAAAAGGCAATGAGCAGCTGCTGTGTAGCAATGCAGTCCCACGTCTGCCAGCACCCAGGAGACATACGGTGATGGTGAGCTGAGTGGGCTCCATGCTTGCCATGGTATGGTGTCTGCACGGGTAACCCAGGAAATAAGGCTCAAAACGATTGTCTGCCGTTGCTTTCACAGAGGGAGGGAGGCCTGAGGACATGTACTCAGACCCACCCGCGACAATGTTTTTATCCATCAAGCATTGGGAGCTCAACCCAGAATTCCAATGGGTGGCGGAGACTGTGGGAACTGTGGGATAGCTACCACAGTGCAACGCTCCGGAAGTCGACGCTAGCCTCGGTACTGTGGATGCTCTCCATCGAGTTAATGGTTTTAATGGTCTTGAGTGGGGACACAATCGACTGTATAAAATAGATTTCTAAAAAAATTGACTTCTATAAATTCGACCTAATTTCGTAGTGTAGACATACTCTTAGTCTTTTCACAACTGGCCATTCCCTTAACCCATTGTTTAGTGTAAGGGAAATACACTATATTCAATCATCATGTGGCATGCTATTAAGAACATTCCAAGTTCCTTGAACTCAAAGACCAACAGACTTTAGTAGTGGTCCACATTCCTGGGAGTGGAATGGAAGACTGTAGGGCATATTGAGCCTCTAACCCCACTCCAGTCCACACAGAAAAATCTCCCACGCAGGTTTGAGGGTGCCTTAAACCCAGATTAACATACAAGGTTGAAGGCATAGGTTTGAGCCAAGTTTTTGCCTCCCTCTAGGCTGGCAACACATCTACTTTACAGTGAGGATGCAGGGTAAAAATACCCAGGAACTGTTACTCCTCCAATGCCTTCCCACAATTCCACCTGGGTCAATTTTTCTTGTCCTCTCCCTTTCTACCTTTCCCCTTCTTCTGCACCAAAGTCACCTGAACTGGGTTGGTATTTAAACTCCACATTGGCTGCTACATTTTTTTCTGCGCTTCCACAGCATTTGAACAGAGATGTCATCTGAGAAATTCTTCTCCCAGCATGCTGCCAGCTGGTGAGAAACTGACACCAAGCTTCTGGTGAACCTCTGGTGTGAGGTCAATTACACCAATAATGTAGGGAAAATCAGCAGTTCTAAGAGGAAATTTCCAAACAGCTGGCAGCAGGAGGATTCAGCAGATAGGATCTCATTGCAGGAGAAAAATGAGACTCCTGAAGACCATGTACAGGAAAGTCAAGGATCACAATGCCAGACCTGGCATATTACCAAAATCATGCCCATTCTACAAAGCGTTTGACTGGCTGTTTGGCTCCACCCGAAGCACAGACCACACTTTCCTGCTGGATGGGCTTTTGAAGGAGGAAGAGGTCATAGAGCAGCCTAGACTAGAGGCAAATGGAGTACCCACACAGAGCTGATGCCTGCCCGTATGCCACTTTGGGGCATACTCAGGAGTTTCTTGCGCCAGACCCCCAGGAACTCTACAAGGAAGAGGTGACCCAGGATGATCTGACATTTCTGCAGTTGGGTAGGAAGCAGAGTGTGTAGAGACGTTTGCTATTGTTATTAGTGATATTACACGATGGGGGTGGGGCTTTGCCTGTTTAAGGCCAATCTCATTAATGATGGTACATGCTGTAGGCTGGGGCTGGCTTGCCAAGCTTCAGTGGAAGGCAGAATCTGCTCCATTTTGCCTTTGTCCCTCTTCATCTCCTCCCCACACCCTAATCCCTATGAGTCAAGATGGATTCCAAGAGGAAGAGATGGGGGAGAATTAAACACGCAGACAGTGATTTGCTGTGGCACAAATTACTGTGCAAAGCAGGGATTATTAACTACAAGCAGAGCAATGCCCACAAACGCAGGGACATGGATGGCACAGGCATATATATTTTACTTGGTCCTTTTTCTCACATTGACATTAGCATTAAAGCTCATTCAGAGGCAGTCTAGATATTAAGTCCACTGCGTTACCTGTGTTGGTATTAAGTCCAGAGCACTTGCAAAGTCTCACAGTACCACAGTGAAGGGCTGCTGCTGCAGATGAAGAGGGGGTTGTGCTGGAAAGGTACATCTGTGGTATTTCTAAGCAGCTGCATCCTAGTTTATGTTTGCCCAAATTTACTCCACTCCTGTGTTATACTTTCTGAAGAGCCCATTATTAAATAGCTGTTCCCATGACTATAATCAAGTCACCCCATAACTTTCTCTTTGTTAAGCTAAATAGATTAAATTTTGTGAGTCTATTGTTGTAAGGCATGTTTTCTAATCCTTTAATCATTCTCATGGCTCTTTTCTGAACCCTCTCCAATTTAACAACATCCTTCTTGAATTAGGGACATGAGAATTGGCCATCGCATTCCAGCAGCGGTTGCACCAGTGTCAAATAAAGAGGTAAAAACATCTCTACTCTTACTTGAGATTCCCCTGTTTATGCGTCCATTAGCCCCTGTGGCTATAGTCCCAAATCTCATTCCTAGCAGTCTCTGCTTTCCCAAGCATTTCCCTCTCTGAAACTTCCAGCTGCTCTTTATAGGGGAATCACCTTACCCCTCTCAGGTGTACCTCTTTCAGGAATCAGGGCCAGGGAGCCCAGACTGTCTATCCCTTACAGGGAAAGCCATCCTGTTACCATAACATATGTTAATAGTGCTGAGGCAGCAGAATACTTTATGTACAATACAGGAATGCTGCTATTCTTGCAGAGGACAGGATATGGATTCACACTACAAATTCATCACATTTAGAGGAAGGCTGGAAAGCAAACAGAAGCAGAAACTAGCAGAAGCCCTGGATCCCCTAACACTGAACAACGGAAGCCAGTCTGTATTTTCTCTTCCTCTTACCAAGATTTTGTGCTGTGCCAGAGGTATAGCACAGAACATGTAGCCTAGGCCACTCTGGCGACAGGAGAGGCCCTATTGTAACTGCATATCCTCCCAAACCACGGAAACAAGCAGTTCAGTCATTTATTACCCCATCTACACTCCCCTTATCAGTTTTCCTCTACAGCCTCAACTTTCTTCTTTCCACCACCCCAGAGTTCAGGTCTTCACCCTCATCTTGAGCCACTAATGGGCCTCCTCGGCCTGCAGCCAGGTTATGGGCTATATATTGTGTTTTGATTATATATTATAATATATTTAAACACTGCATACATTTATTACATAATATAACACACATATAAATCCCCTTTTATAGTACATTGAATAATTTTATAGTAAAACATGATGTATTCCATTAAATCAGTTTTATATTAGACAAATATATTGTACTTTTCTCGTTTTAAACATGCGTGGCCTTCCCTTCCATCCTGCTCTGTTTCCAGAGAACATTTTGTTCTGTGTATTTTCTACAGTTGGATAAATTATATACAAGAAAATAAACTTATTCAATGAGTTTAGCCCATTTTTCTGTTGATGAACAATCCACAAACTGATCACACTTTTTCAGAATTAGTTACTGATGATACTTTGTTCAATCGCTTTCCCAACCAAAGTCTAACCTAGATATTACTCTCAAATTGAGCACTGCTATTTTTTAATATTTGTTATTATGTCTCATAAAAGTCACATATTTTTGTTTCTGCTGTCTGATTGGATGACAAACCAGGAAAAGCACACAGTGAATCAGATTTCACAAACACGATCACAAATACATTTCCCCCACTATCTGGCCAGCTGTAGTGCTTTCTATCCAATAACTGCATTAACAAAAGATTCCACAGACTAGTTTCCCTAAAACATATATCTGAGGATTTAACTTTTATTCATTGACAAGGACATCTAATCTATGGACCCATCCTCTGATAACAATAATCAAAACACTATTCCGCAAAACTTATATTATAGGTTAATAAATGTTATAAATTTACTTTGATGACTGTGTTTAGAAATGTCACCTTTTGATTGGAAACGATATGCATTCTGAAAATTCACTTCTTTTGCAAAGTTGCAGTACTTTGGCCTCCATTTCACACACCAGAGGTACAGAAAGAAAAATCAATATAATCAGTTTACTGAGTTGTATTTATCAAGCTGAAAAGGAATTGTTTTCAGAGAGATGCACTATCTACAGAGAACAGAAAAACAATGTGAACCTATTGTTTAACTTGGCTTATTTAAAAGAAAGTGTAGACAGGACAATAACTGCAGGCCAAATTATCTCACTTTTACTCATGTAGGAAAATCCTGGCCCCACTGACATCAATGGCAAAACTCCCACGGACTTCAAAAAGGGGGCAGGATTTCACCCTCAATGAACAGTTTCACTGAATATGGGTGGCAAAATCTAGTTTTAGCAGAACTTGTCAATTCTTCTGAAACTTAGATGACCACTACATTTTTTATACTGTGTCCCTTTTTTCCCCTCTGCTTCCCCTTCTGATTCTGCTACCCAGACACCTGTGTGTTAATCCAAGAGAACAAGTGAAATTTTTCATATGGGTGGTTAGCTCATTGCTTATGGGATAAATACAACACCTTCCCAATGTGGTTAAGAATCTTTAATAGGAGGCAGAAGATCTGAAGTTATACAGTAAAAGTGTGTTTCAACAAAGCTCCATGACAATTTTAATGCAATAAAAATGAGGAAATCCTCAGAGCCCCTCAATTTCTATGAAACCGTTATGAAATCTAGACCTGTGAATTGCCTTGTCTCAGCTAAACTCTATTAACACAGAGGAAATAAAATCTTTGTTAAGGTGGAGTTAAGTTCCAGGCACTTCATAGTGCCCTTTACATACCTTGTAACCTTCTAGAATGTGAGGGGAATATTTCAAACTCAGATGTTGGGAAACTAGGAAATGATGAGTTCTAAGCCCCCTTAAAAGCATCAGTGTACTATAACAAGCAAAATACGAATGTAAGAAAACCAGTCAATACTGTTAAGGTTGTGGTAAGTAGGAAGTGTCAACGTAACTGCCCCTCGTGGGGCTGGCAACAGGAAACAGCACAGTAATTTATCTGTCCCATCAATTTCTGTATATCCATCACAACCCAAAATCATCATTCCTATCAATGCACTTCCATGGGCCATCACAGTGGTCTATGCTGCACCACTGATCTGGGAAGTAGTTGCAAACGGTTGGCAGAGATCACACTACACAAGAAAAACACTTAAGAAGGAGTAAGGTGCTGCTGAGCTCCTCCTTAGGGCAGGAATGAAAGGAGGCAGCGTTAAAGTTGTGTGATTGCATAGGAACTGTCACTAACTCTGTATTGCCTGGTTTTCTAAAGTTGGTGTTTTGTTTTTTCTTATAACACTAATGATCTTGTAAGTGGAACCTTAATGTTATATTTTCTGGTTGCAGAATATCTGAGCTTTTGGTATTGACATGTCATTTCTAGAAGAACACAACGTGCACAGGGCATTGCGGAGTGTCTGGAATGTTATTCCACATAAAACATGTTTTTGCATGTTAACTTCACCATTAGAAAAAAGTGAGTGTAAGGAAAGGGGCTTGGTTCAGAAATCTCTTTGCGGGGGTCTGGGCTGGCTTTCTTGGAGCTGCTAAGCACCCTGTTCTTGCTGATAGGGGGATATGTGAGTTATGAACGGCACAGAAATTAACAGCAGTGATTAGAAGACAAAAGTTGAACTGGTCTCTTGGCCCCTAGTCCAGGACAGCTTTCCCTAAACTACACAATGTTTGTGGGGAACTCAGTCTCCCTTTCTCACCCCACACTAGCGGGAAGACTGTACAGTGGTATTGGTCCATGCAGGACTGCAGTGGTCTCACTATTGCTACACTACTCCATGGAACCAGAAATAAAATCTAGCAACTTATTAATTTGACTCAGAGCCTTGTTCTGGTACTGGACACTAGATCTCAGCAGGGACAGTCCAGGGAGCCGAGGAAGTTTCATGTGGTTATTGCCCATAGTTTTTTCCCCATATTTCTGCACAAGAAACCATTATAAGACCATTGAAATTTTAGGAGTATACAATATGGGGAAGAGGGCTGTCTCTTTGGGAACTCCTTGACCAAATTACTAAATTTGCACCACAAACTTTACCTTGGGCCCCTAGGTGCCCATCTGGGGTCACCCTGCATGTTTATTTTTGAGAGGGTTGAGAATTTAGCTTTAATCAGACATTCTGTTGCAAACTAAACTACTTGTCTCCCCATAATCCATTTTGCTTGTATGTTCTCTGTTGACCAGTCCCCTAAGGTTGTATGTGATTGTTTAGAGACCTCTACATACATGTCAGCATACATGAAGGAACATTTAGCAACAAGAAGGGGGGGGAGGGATAGCTCAGTGGTTTGAGCGTTGGCCTGCTAAACCCAGGGTTGTGAGTTCAGTCCTTGAGGGGTCATTTGGGGATTTAGTTGGGGATTGATCCTGCTTTGAGCAGGGGGTTGGACTAGATGATCTCCTGAGGTTCCTTCCAACTCTAATAATTTATGATTCTAAGAAGAAAGTCAAGGAAAGTATGGGCCCCTTACTGAATGAAGGAGGCAACCTAGTGACAGAGGATGTGGAAAAAGCTAATGTACTCAATGCTTTTTTTTGCCTCTGGCTTCATGAACAAGATCAGCTCCCAGACTGCTGCACTGGGCAGCACAGCATGGGGAGGTGGTGACCAGCCCTCTGTGGACAGGGCCGGCTCTAGGATTTTTGCCGCCCCAAGCAGAAACAATTTTGGCCGCCCCCCCATTTTTTTTCTTACCACACCCCCGGCCCCGCCTCAGCTCCGGCCCTTCCCCAAATCCCCAGTCCTGCCTCCTCCCGCCAGGCTCTCAAGCCTAGGAGGGCAGGGGAGAAGCGGTGCGCGAATCAGCTGTTTCGCGTACCGCGGCCTCTCGGGATCTCCCCTTCCCTCCCAGGTTTGAGAGGGAGGGCAAGCAGTGGCGTGCGAATCAGCTGTTTCGCGCACCGTGGCATGCGAGCGGCAGCAGCGAAGGTGAGCTAGGGCAGCCGGGGCACATTTTTAGGGGCGGCATTCTGGCGCCAGCCATGCCGCCCCTAAAAATGTGCCGCCCCAAGCACCAGCTTGTTTTGCTGCTGCCTAGAGCTGGCCCTGTCTGTGGAGAAAGAAGTGGTTCAGGACTATTTAGAAAAGCTGGACGAGCACAAGTCCATGGGGCCGGATACACTGCATCCGAGGGTGCTAAAGGAGCTGGCGGATGTGATTGCAGAGCCTTTGGCCATTATCTTTGAAAATTCATGGCGATCGGGGGAGGTCCCGGATGACTGGAAAAAGGCTAATGTAGTGCCCATCTTTAAAAAAGGGAAGGAGGATCATCCAGGGAACTACAGGCCAGTCAGCCTCACCTCAGTCCCTGGAAAAATCATGGAGCAGGTCCTCAAGGAATCAATTCTGAAACACTTAGAGGAGAGGAAAGTGATCAGGATCAGTCAGCATAGATTCACCAAGGGCAAGTCATGCCTGACTAACCTAATTGCCTTCTATGACAAGATAACTGGCTCTGTGGATGAGGGGAAAGCAGTGAACGTGCTATTCCTTGACTTTAGCAAAGCTTTTGATACCATCTCCCACAGTATTCTTGCCGGCAAGTTAAAGAAGTATGGGCTGGATGAATGGACTATAAGGTTGATAGAAAGCTGGCTAGATCGTCGGGCTCAACGAGTAGTGATCATAGTGATCAATGGCTCCATGTCTAGTTGGCAGCTGGTATCAAGTGGAGTGCCCCAAGGGTCGGTCCTGGGGTCGGTTTTGTTCAATATCTTCATTAATGATCTGGAGGATGGTGTGGACTGCACCCTCAGCAAGTTTGCAGATGACACTAAACTTGGAGGAGTGGTAGATACGCTGGAGGGTAGGGATAGGATACAGAGGGACCTAGACAAATTATAGTATTGGGCCAAAAGAAATCTGATGAGGTTCAACAAGGACAAGTGCAGAGTCCTGCACTTAGAACGGAAGAATCCCATGAACTGCTACAGACTAGGGACCGAAATGGTTAGGCAGCAGTTCTGCAGAAAAGGACCTAGGGGTTACAGTGGACGAGAAGCTGGATAGGAGTCAACAGCATTTTGGGCTGTATAAGTAGGGACATTGCCAGCAGATCGAGGGATGTGATCATTCCCCTCTATTCGACATTGGTGAGGCCTCATCTGGAGTACTGTGTCCAGGATGTGGGAAAATTGGAAAGAGTCCAGTGGAGGGCAACAAAAATGATTAGGGGGCTGGAGCACATGATTTATGAGGAGAGGCTGAAGGAACTGGGATTATTTAGTCTGCAGAAGAGAAGAATGAGGGGGGATTTTATAGCTGCTTTCAACTACCTGAAAGGGGGTTCCAGAGAGGATGGATCTAGACTGTTCTCAGTGGTACCAGATGACAGAACAAGGAGTAATGGTCTCAAGTTGCAGTGGGGGAGGTTTAGGTTGGATACTAGGAAAAGCGTTTTCACTAGGAGGGTGGTGAAGCACTGGAATGGGTTACCTAGGGAGGTGGTGGAATCTCCTTCCTTAGAGGTTTTTAAGGTCAGGCTTGACAAAGCCCTGGCTGGGATGACTTAGTTGGGGATTGGTCCTGCTTTGAGCAGGGGGTTGGACTTGATGACCTCCTGAGGTCCCTTCCAACCCTGATATTCTAGGATTCTATGATTTGTCAGACAGTGACTGCAAATGAAGAAAAACCTCTTTATTCATGGCTACACTTTGCAGAAAACTCCCACTCAAGTTTCTCTAACACACCATGCAATCTTACTAATTCATTCATTCCATTAGTCTCTCAATGTTGGATGGCAAGGTAATGCATTCTCTTCTGTATAAAAAGGAATCCTAAATAAATGATAGTGATGTACTTCACAAAAATTTGAATGGAAGACTACAGAAGGGCCAGAAATCTCAAACCATTTTCTGTCCTAAAGGACCTATACTGAACTTTGCAGGTTTTTGAAAATGGGTAGTGATAAAGAACATTAATTCAACTATAACAGATGAATTGTAGCATATATTGGTGTCACTCAAGGTCACTTTTGCCTCTGAGATGTCACTACTTTTGAGGGATTGATAGAACAGTTATAGAAATGAATGTATAGACTAGTTACAAGGAACAGCTGCTTCTTTTGCACCTGCGTACTTATTAAGCAATTATTCCAAATAAATGAAAGATTATTATGTGCTGAGCCTATGATCCTAGTTAATACTTACAGCAACTGCCTCCAGGATTTGTTTAACAGCATTGGCAGCATCTCGCTCACTGTAATATCCTTTTTCCACAATCCTAGAAAGAAACCAGGAGATACTGCTCAGACTCATGGATATAGATGAGCATGCAATGTAGGTAAATGCTTCATAAAAAAATGAATCAGAAATAATCAAATTCGGACATGTCAGATAAGCTGCAATGCTCTCTGCAGAATCAAAATTGCAGATTTCTGATGGTTAAAGCTAGGTCTATACATCTGTACTTTACCTGTGGTTCCTAGTTAACATAAAAAAAAAGAGGATTTTAAAATACCAGTTTGTTGTGGAAGTAAAATCATAACTACTAATAAAGTCTGCAAGGGAAAGTATTAGAACTCTATAGGATGATAAATTTTAGAAAATCAGAGCTAACCAAATCATCTGTAACACCTTTTGGGAATGCTTTCCTATATTTATATTTAGTTTAAGCCATTCTTCTAAAAATGATGTGCCATCCATTTGCAGTGTCCCACTAAGATCTGTTCTGCACAGTCTAGCTAGGGGGGTTGGTGTTAGAATCTGAAGGCTGCAAAGTATCCATGTAGCAATCTGCTGATTTGTCCTCTTTTGTTTTCTGAGTATAGAACTGCTCTGTGGTCCACACAGAAACTTCACTGCAAGACTTTATTGATCTTTAATTCATAAAGCCCAGTACGGTATGTGCATATTGCTCGTGACAATTAATAGCCTGATTTTTCAAAAGTGCTGAGGACCTGCAGCTCATAGTGAATTCAATGGGCTTTGTTGGTGCCAGGAACCTCGGAAAAATCTGGAGACTAAATCTTCTTTTCTAACATCAATTCAACTCTTTATTAGAGAAAAATATATTTGTTTAAAGAGTTTGTTTAAACCTCTTTGGAAGCTTTTTAAACAATGGTACATTAATATATAAATGCCTTTTTCTTTAAATGGGTAGCAGCAATGACAGAATTTCTGGTGCCTGATTCATGGTTTCATGTTCTGTGACATTCCGGAAAACCATAAACTAACATTACTGAATGAAAAAAATATGAAAACACAGTTAAATAAGAAAATTAAATAAAATAAATAATTGTCATCATTTAGCTTTTTGTGCTTTAAAAATTGAATTAATTTTCAAAGCCCAACATAACAAATAGGTTGCACTCAGGTCATATATTGATACTTGAATATAAACTAGTAAACTATGTACAAAAAATTTAAAAGATTTATATCACCGAACACTTACAAAAATTCTTCATTTAAGAACCCCCCAGTAGTTCTCTTGCCAGTATTTTCTAACTATACACAGCATTTACGACCAACAACATTTCTCTCTTACAGAGTTACACCAAAGACACATTTGACCGATAGGTTTGATTATTTTATTGACTTTTAAAAGCTCAACCTGACATATACTGGTTTTTGTCTTAGATACAGTACACAGAGGTGCATGGCTGTGTACTTTCTGTAAGATCAATGACTGCAAGCTGTGTCACTGATTTTAGTGATAAGGCAGAACAAGCTTCCATATACCTTGAGCAAGGTTGAGAATCTGATTTATTGAGGAGGGGAACACTTGACATATGTCTTCTGCAGTATTTATTTCAGCAGCACTGTTGTGATGAGTGTGGCAATCAGAATGAGAGCCACTGTGATGGGGTGCCTGCCCCGCACTGGGCTCTAAGGGGTTAATAGAGCCCTAGGGAGGCTGCACAGGAGATAGCCAATCAGAGAAGGGCTGCAGGGAGCAGCCAAGCAGGCCCATATAAAAAGGGAGCTGCAAGGCAGTTTTCTGCTGGGAGCTCTGGGAGGAAGGACTATCTCTGGAGGGCTGAGAGAACTGCCAGCACCCTGGACAGAGCAGTGCACCTAGCAGGGACCAGCAGAGTGAGAAACAGCTCTTGGCTGGCTGCTGAGGTTTGCAGGTTGAGGCCCTGAAGCAAGGGCAAAGAGGATGCTGGGGCCATGAGGAAGTGGCCAGACAATTTGCTGCAGTAGCCACTAAGGGAAGTGGCTGAACCGTGGACTGCAGGTCCCCTGGAAGGGGAGAGCACAGTGTGTGGCATGGCTGGAGGGCTGTGTTGCTGAAGAGGATGCCGAAGACCTTGGAGAGATGTGGGTCCTAGAGCACGAGTGACGGTGGCAAGGCACCGCCTGAAGCGGGCACACTAACATGCAGAGGTAATCTCCAAGATAGCCAGAAGAAGGCGCCAGAATGGTGAGTGAATCCCGTTACAGTCACCCTCTGATGTGTTTCATTATGACAGCACAAGGGCTGATGAAAAAGATGCTAACTGTGTGACAAAAATTATTACATTGTCCCTGGGACTTCCAGTATAATATATATGGCTATAAAAATTAACCCACCAATCAGGGTAGATCTAACAAATATGGTAGCTCTTTATTGTACCTATATAGAGTGAAAGATGGGTTTGTTTTGAATAATGTCATTTACAGTTTTATCATAGAACTGACAAGCTGAAGAGAAAAATATAGTAAAATGATAATTCAGTTTGACTGGAGGGAAAAATCCAATGAGGCAAGGATATTTTTCAATGTATTGTTTCATAGTACTGCCTAATAATCAACACTCATTCTATTCATTGTTCTTCAATGGGAGACACAATATAGTCTAAAGTGACACCCACTCATCAATGCAACAGTAAAAACAGCAACTTATAGTACTTGCTGTTTCACTAGAGAATCAGAGAAAGACTCAGTTGTTATTCATGAATTTCTGCAAAAAATTCAACATAAGAGGAGTTTTCTTGTGGTTTAATATAGCCTAGCACTGAATTATTTTTAGGTGCAGATTTTAGAACAATTTTTAAGAGCTGTAATCTTAAACACCATTTACTTTCTATGCTATTGCTTTGACTATCTGGATACATGAGGGCCAAAATTCTCTTTGTTGCCATTTTCATGCACTTGTCTTCAATAGACCACACTGTTCTAGTCCGAAAATATATCCCACAGCAGCAGCTGTTCACTTCTTAAGACCAGTTCTGTATCACCAGTAAAACACATTATTTATGGGCCAGCTTCTACCGACTCCCTGATACTATTAAATTCATATTAACATAATGATGATACCAGTTTTACAAAAAAAACCAAAAGTATGGAAATCCAAAGTTAAGGCTGTCATTTATGTTATCCATGAGTAAGTGTATTGCAATTTGTAAAATATACCTTATATTACATACCACAGTGACTAGAAACTCCTGTAATTCCCAGACCTTGGGACTATTAGCATTTGCAGGATCAGGGTTATAATCGGTTATTTCAAGAAATAATGATGTTTTAGGTCTCAGATTGCTGAGAGCCTGCTATATGCTCTAGAGTCTACTGCATCAGAGATACTGAAGAACATGAACAGTCAACAAACACACACTAAAATCCTTTTCCCTTTTAAAACACTAATTCACACATAGGCTACATCTACACTACCCACCTGAATCGGCGGGTAGAAATCAATCTCTCAGGGATCGAATTATCGTGTCTCGTCGGGACGCGACAATCGATCCTCGAATCGACACTTGTACTCCACCAGCGGAGGTAGGAGTAAGCGCCGTCGACAGGGGAGCTGCGGAGGTCAATTTGCCGCCGTCCTCACAGCGGAGTAAGTCGGCTCCGATATGTAGCTGAATTTGAGTATCTTAAATCGACCCCCCCCCGTAGCGAGTACGTAGCCATATAGTAATAACCACTTTAGACCAACAGAACATAGCATAGTTTTATATAAAGTTACATCTTTCATACCAAAATTATCCCAAAGTGCTGCAAAACATTGAGTTAGAAAACTGGGAGCGTATTCACCAATGTGACTGGCATTATGCACTCAGGAATAAATGTATCTGAGGAATTGGACAGTAGGATTTGTTTAACGGACAGACAGCACGTGTTGAAGAAATAAGAGACATCACTAACACTTTTCAAAAACTGACAGAATGCTGAGATTTCATCAGTAGTGCCATGAGAAGTGGGCAGAAAAGACCTGCCTCATGCAAAGGATATAACCTCTGCCAATGTAACCCCTTCGACCGCTAGTCAGCATTAAGAAAGTGTCAGCATTAAGAAAGTCCTGGTGAACGTGAGAACAGCCATACTGGGTCATACCAAAGGCCCATCTAGCCCCGTACCCTGTCTTCCAACAGTAGTTGTGCCAGATGCTTCAGAGGAAATGAACAGAACATGCAATCATTGAGTGATCTATCCCTGTTGTCCTTTCCCAGCTTCTGGCACTCAGAGGCTAGGGACACCCAGAGCATGGCATTGCGTCCCTGACTATCTTGGCTAATAGCCATTGATGGACCCATCTTCCATGAACTTATCTAGTTATTTTTTGAACTCTGTTATAGTTTTGGCCTTCACAACATCTGACAATGAGTTCCACAGGTTGACTATGCGTTGTGCGAATACTTCCTTTTGTTTTAAACCTGCTGCTTATTTTTATTGGGTGACCCTTCCTTCTCGTTTCAGAGTAGCAGCCGTGTTAATCTGTATCCGCAAAAAGAACAGGAGTACTTGTAGCACCTTAGAGACTAACAAATTTATTTGAGCATAAGCTTTTGTGGGCTACAGCCCACTTCTTCGGATGCATAGAATGGAACATATATTGAGGAGATATATATACACATACAGAGAACATGAAAAGGTGGGAGTTGTCTTACCAACACTGAGAGGCCAATTAAGTAAGAGAAAAAACTTTTGAAGTGATAATCAAGATAGCCCAGTATAGACAGTTTGATAAGAAGTGTGAGAATACTTACAAGGGGAGATAGATTCAATGTTTGTAATGGCTCAGCCATTCCCAGTCTCTATTCTAGCCTAAATTTATTGTATCTAGTTTGCGTATCAATTCGAGTTCAGCAGTTTCTCGTTGGAGTCTGTTTTTGAAGCTTTTCTGTTGCAATATTGCCACCCTCGGGTCTGTTATTGAGTGACCAGACAGGTTAAAGTGTTCTCCCACTGGTTTTTGAGTATTAGGATTCCTGATGTCAGATTTGTGTCCATTTATTCTTTTGCGGAGAGACTGTCCGGTTTAGCCAATGTACCTGGCAGAAGGGCATTGCTGGCACATGATGGCATATATCACATTGGTAGATGTGCAGGTGAATGAGCCCCTGATGGCATGGCTGATGTGATTAGGTCCTATGATGATGTCACTTGAATAGATATGTGGACAGAGTTGGCATGGGGCTTTGTTGCAAGGATAGGTTCCTGGGTCTGTGTTTTTGTTCAGTGGTGTGTGGTTGCTGGTGAGTATTTGCTTCAGATTGGGGAGTTGTCTGTAAGCGAGGACAGGTTTATCTCCCAAGATCTGTAAGAGTGAGGGATCATCTTTCAGGATAGGTTGTAGATCTTTGATGATGTGCTGGAGAGGTTTTAGTTGGGGGCTGAAGGTGACAGCTAGTGGTGTTCTGTTATTTTCTTTGTTGGGTCTGTCTTGTAGGAGGTGACTTCTGGGTACTCGTCTGGCTCTGTCAATCTGTTTTTTCACTTCAGCAGGTGGGTATTGTAGTTTTAAGAATGCTTGATAGAGATCTTGTAGTTGCCTGTCTCTGTCTGAGGGATTGGAGCAAGTGCGGTTGTATCTTAGAGCTTGGCTGTAGACAATGGATCGTGTGGTGTGTCCTGAATGGAAGCTGGAGGCATGTAGGTAAGTATAGCGGTCAGTAGGTTTCCGGTATAGGGTGGCATTTATGTGACCATCGCTTATTAGCACAGTAGTGTCCAGGAAACGGACCGCTTGTGTGGATTGATCTAGGCTGAGGTTGATGGTGGGATGGAAATTATTGAAATCATGGTGGAATTCCTCAAGGGCTTCTTTTCCATGGGTCCAGATGATGAAGATGTCATCAATGTAGCGCAAGTAGCGTAGGGGCGTTAGGGGACGAGAGCTAAGGAAGCGTTGTTCTAAGTCAGCCATAAAAATGTTGGCATACTGTAGGCCATGCGGGTACCCATAGCAGTGCCGCTGACTTGAAGATATATATTGTCCCCAAATGTGAAATAGTTGTGGGTGAGGACAAAGTCACAAAGTTCAGCCTTCTTGTGTTACGTGAAGGAATAAATAACACTTCCTTATTCACTGTCTTCACATCAGTCAAGATTTTATAGATCTCCATCATACTCCCTCTTAGTCACCTCTCTTCCAAGCTGGAAAGTCCCAATCTTTTTAATCTCTCCTCATTTGGAAGCTGTTCCATCCCCCTAATAATGTTTGTTGCCCTTCACTGTACATATTCCAATTCCAAAATATCTTTTTTGAGATGGACCAGAGCAGAACTGCATACAGTATTCAAGGTGTGGGCATACCATGGATTATATAGAGGCAATATGATATTTTCTGTCTTACTATCTATGCCTTTCCTAATGATTCTTAACATTCTGTTAGCTTTGTTGACTACCACTGTACATTAAGCAGATGTTTTCAGAGAACTATCCACAATGACTTCAAGATCTTTCTTGAGTGGTAAAAGCTAACTTAGATCCATCCTTTTGTCTGTACAGTTGGGATTCTGTTTTCCAATGTGCATTACTTTGCATTTATCAACACTGAATTTCATCTGCCATTTTGTTGCCCAGTCACCCAGTGTGAGATCCCTTTGTAACTCTTCACAGTCTGCTTTGGACTTAACTACCTTGAGTAATTCTCAACTGTCTGCAAATTTTGCCACCTCACTGAGCAGGGGGCAGAGTGGAGCTGTGGCTGGGGACAGAGCTGGGCGTGGAGCAGGGCTGGGAGGTGCTCCCACACTACCCCCCATGCTTCACTGCATGCCTCCTGAATGTTCCTTTGCACCCCCACAGAGAGACATGCCCAGTTTGGGACCACTGTCTGACACAAAATGTGATCAAAATTGCCTGAAGCACTGATCCATATTTTGGCCTAATGGTCAGCAAAATTTCAGTTTAAAAATCAAAATCATTTTATAGTTCAGGAACAACTGATGTTGGGTTTTTGTTTTGTTTTGTTTTGCTGCTGCTGCTTTTTAACATGCTTATAACAAGAGGCAATAAATCTCCAGCCCGCCTCCTCCCAACCCCTCACAACTTTCAGATTTGATAAACCTATTCCCCTCCTGGGCTCTGACTTTGGATGCAAACCTGGAGTCATTTGTTTTTTATAGTGAGCAATTAGCTCTTGTAAATTTATAAATTCAATGCTGACACAATCTTAACTCCATTTCTGTTATCACTGAAACTACTCTGATCAGTCTGATCTGATGAATTACTTCAAGGCCATTGGCATGTGCTAAGACCTATGCTCTCATTTCATGAGAACATTAATTATTTCATAATGAGCCCTGGCTAGGTTCATCTGGGGAACTAGGGAAACAATCTTGGACAAATCTCATAATTGAATGTCCCAGACAATTCATTTTTTTAATTCTAGCTATTTTTACCATGGTGTATTTTTTGTGTGTTTTCGTTGCTATAGAGCTGTTTATGAAGATTAAGTCCTTGTCCAAAAACGTTTACAGTCTATAGTAAATAGACAAAACACAGATGAAGGCTGTGTGGCAAGGGCGGTGTGTGGAAGGTGCAGCAGAAAAATAGTGATAAAGTGATTATTTCTGGCATACAGATTGTTAGTTTATGTTATTATGGGAGCTATGGGTGCATACTATGAAGTCTGAGGGACTGTCCTATCTGCAGCTTTGTCATCTGAAGTTATGTTCTAGTTCCTCATTAGTCTAGGTCTTAAATTTCTGATTGAGAATGTAAGAAGTCAAGATTATTCTTAATGTAATATTTGTCATTAATAATGTTACAAATTGAAGGTAAAAATCAGATTGCATCTGTTAAAATGGCTATCCAGCAAAGCAAATGGGACCTGCATAGGTGAGATGAGAAATACTCCTAAGTAGAGACTGAACCTTTATTGTTTAAAGGCTCTCCACTGTAATTTTGACTGAGCAATAATGCTGGGAGAACATCTGAACTTTGATTGCTACAATGCACATCTCCCTGTCTTGCATATCTTAGCTAGAGTAATATGGTTACATTTAGAATGGCAACATTACTTGGTGTAATGACCTCTCAGATCTTCTGGAGCCTGAAAATTGCCTTCTTTACAACAAGATTCAATGCAAATGATTACCCTCTTTGAGAGAGACTAATTGGATATTCCCTTATTGACCATCTCCATAAAGAGAAAGAGACTAATAGCGACTTCTTATTCTCTCTAATAAGAGCTGGGCTGATGCTTTACATCTAGCTTAAAGAAAGATCATTCTAGAAGAAGAATGTGGATGAAAAAAGACCTCCACTTCACTGAGAGGACAGCTGAAAGAAAGCAGCAAGAATGAATAACTTTAAAAGAAACAAAATGAAGACTGTCCCCTCAGTATATAATATATAGGGGTGAAAGCTATACAGAAAACAGAGTCAGACATGCCAAAAAATAATTAATATATATATTTATTTTTTTGGAGGGAGGAAAGGAGGAGAAGTACCATTAAAAAAGGAAAGAAAGAATAAGCCAAGAACAGATGTGAGAAAAAGTAAATCTGGAATCACATATTAATAAAAGTCAACTAGGAAAGATATTCAGTACTGAAAATGATTAAAACAATCTAAATGAAACAGACATGTTATTATAATGAAATGTTCTATTCAAGTTCCACATGCAGGGCCATATTTTCAAAGTTAGGTATGTGCATTGGATCTGTTCAGCACCTTACTGGGCATGTGTACAACCAAATATACCTAATTGATATTCACACGAGATGTTTACATGCATAAAATTGGGTGAGCACAAACATATGATAACGTGCCTCTTCCCCCTTCCCATTCTTGAGAACTTCTGTACTTACTGTTACTTTGCATCCTTTACTCCACCTTACCAGCTTTTCAATCATATATTTTTCAACTGCTATCACACGAGAAGTTGTTAATTACCTAAATACTCAATACAAAACTAAAATTAATAGGCAAGCAGCAGGGACCACTTATGTGGTCAATTTAATGTACCCACTCTACACAGCTGCACATCATACATCACATGAAAGCTTATTATATCTACTTTAAGATGAGGTATGATGTGGAACTGTCAAATGGTGCTGTTACCATAGAAATGGGGATAAACACCATCTTTGAAATATTTGCATTCATTTCTGTTATTGATGATGTATTGTTTCAAGACATAAAATTGGATTTCTTTGTGACCTCAAAGCATCACAACAAAGATGTAAAGGATAAAACAATCTGGAAATAAATTTGTTCAGGTATCATTAAAGTGTAATCGCGCTGATGACATTTCTAGTCGTCATCATCATCTTGTTCCTCATTATGATCTCTGTCAAGAGTGAATGGGTTACTACAATCTTCATTGCCTGATACGTACGCAGATCTGTGCAGGTAAGTTTGTTCCAATTACAGACATAGGTGACTGTGCAGCAACAGCTAATGGTACAAATAAGGTCTTGTAGAAGCTCAGATGCCATTGGGCCCTTGAAGAATACAGGAAGTAATTAATCATCCACATTTTCTGTCCATGTTGCACGGGTCATCCAATATCTGGTTTACCCATGTTCAAAGACATCCAAATCTTTGTTTGACAAGATGCTTTTCTGATATGCTTTTCAAAACTGTCACCACATGGTGGGAGTTTAGCCAGTGACTTGTTCTTTTTGATGGGTAGATTGAGGTGCAAGCAATTCAGGTCTCTGTGGGTCTCCTTTTCTTTCTTGCTCTGGTCATGCAGCACTTGTACCAACTTTCTTGCTTCAGAAATTGTGGCTTCTCCATCCCTCTCTCCCATTTTGGCAAGATCTCTGAAGTGGTAATCTCCCTTTGTTATGACAATATTAAAAAAAGATTTTCCCTCCAATACCAAATAGGGGACATGGTCACATCCAGTTAATGCAGCAAGTATGTTGAAAGGTCAGGAGTGAGTCATTACAAATTGCCTGCACAGATATGAAGCAAGGCATGTCAGTTGTGCTGGTAATGGTGCCTGTTTCAATCCACATGTAATCTAAATGCTCCATTTTTGGAATGTAGTGAACAGCAAGGACAAAACATCTGGTCAGCTGATCTAATTACTACATTTCCTTTGACATCAAGAGACCCAAATGCCATATTGGCACATACAGCATCCAGAAGCACCTGATGTCTGCTTCCTCTTGAGTACTGTACAAGTCTTCGGCTTCAACACCTCTACTGGTGATGGACTTTGCTACTTCACCAGTGGAAAAGCCTCCAGAAAGGAGTGTTTGTGTCAGCTGTATTCCTACATTCTCAGGTGCATTTTGAACAATATAATCACAGAGGATTTATACAAGTTACTACTTGTTGGATGTCATGTTTAGAAACTTTTACCAGGGGAGGCACAAGGTGTCTATAATCACCTGGTATTTCTTGAATCCAGCCTTAGATCCTGTCTAGCGCTGTCTTTCTGCAGTTTTCACAGAGTTATTATTGTCATATCTGTCAAAGACTTCAATTACACAATTACCTTTTTCAAATCCTTTTAGGGCCTGCCTCAAGTACTCAGCAGTAAATTAATCAAATGTGTGGAATTTGTCTGCAGCCACCATTTGTATGATAGCCACAGCATCTCTGATGCACATTGTGGTTTCTTTGTTGCATGCTCTTAGCTCATGGATTCTTTCACTGTTCCTCTCACTGTTCCATCAGCATGGAAAAAGGACACAGGCATAAGTCCTAGAACAGTTGGCATTGAAACATTTCTTACTCCTGGGGGAAATCTGTGCCACTGCGCATGTGCAGAATTCATGGCCCCCGCAGATTTTTTTCTCTCTGCAGAATATAGATTATATAGAATATAAGACCAAAAAAGAATGTGAAGAACAGCTAGCCAAAGATTCCAAAAGTATTAGCAAATTTTTTTTAAATGCATCAGAAGCAGAAAGCCTGCTAAACAACCAGTGGGGCCACTGGACAATCCAGATGCTAAAGGAGCACTCAAAGACAGTAAGGCCATTGTGGAGAAACTAAATGAATTCTTTGCATCGGTCTTCACTGTTGAGGAGGTGAGGGAGATTCCCAAACCTGAGCCATTCTTTTTGGATGACAGATCTGAGGAACTGTCCCAAATTAAGGTGTCATTAGAGGAGGTTTTGGAACAAATTGATAAACTAAACAGTAATAAGTCTCCAGAACCTGATGGTATTCACCCAAGAGTTCTGAAGGAACTCAAATGTGAAATTGCAGAACTACTAACTGTCGTCTGTAACCTATCATTTAAATCAGCTTCTGTACCAAATGACTAGAGGATAGCTAATGAGATGCCAATTTTTAAAAAGGGCTCCAAAGGTGACCCTGGCAACTACAGGCCTGTAAGCCTCAGTTCAGTGCTGGGCAAAGTGGTTGAAACTATTGTAAAGAACAAAATTGTCAGACACATAGATGAATATAATTTGTTGGGAAATAGTCAACATGTTTTTTGTAAAGGGAAATCATGCCTCACCAATCTACTAGAATTATTTGAGGGGGTCAACAAGCATGCGGACAAAGGAGATCCAGTGGATATAGTGTATTTAGATTTTCAGAAAGCCTTTGACAAGGTCCCTCACCAAAAGCTCTTAAACAAAGTAAGCAGCCATGGGATAAGAGGGAAGGTTCTCTCATGGAGTGGTAACTGGTTAAAAGATAGGAAACAAAGGGTAGGAATAAATGGTCAGTTTTCAGAATGGAGAGAGGTAAATAGTGGTGTCCCCCAGGGATCTGTACAAGGCCCAGTCCTATTTAATATATTCATGAAAATATATTCTGGAAAAAGGGGTAAACAGTGAGGTGGCAAAATTTGCTGATGATACAAAACTACTCAAGATAGTTAAGTCCCAGGCAGACTGCGAAGAGCTACAAAAGGATTTCA
The DNA here is from genome assembly GCF_013100865.1 of Trachemys scripta elegans. Classification (NCBI taxonomy): domain Eukaryota; kingdom Metazoa; phylum Chordata; order Testudines; family Emydidae; genus Trachemys; species Trachemys scripta. The sequence continues at coordinate 66,373,202 of NC_048303.1, read as the reverse complement.
CAAAACTGGGTGACTGGGCAACAAAATGGCAGATGAAATTTAATGTTGATAAATGCAAAGTAATGCACATTGGAAAAAACATAATCCTAACTATACATATACAATGATGTGGTCTAAATTAGCTGTTACCACTCAAGAAAGAGATCTTGGAGTCATTGTGGATAGTTCTCTGAAAACATCCACTCAATGTGCAGCGGCAGTCAAAAAAGTGAACAGAATGTTGGGAATCATCAAGAAAGGGATAGAAAATAAGACAGAAAATATCATATTGCCTTTATATAAATCCATGGTACACCCACACCTTGAATACTGCATGCAGATGTGGTCACCCCATCTCAAAAAAGATATATTGGAATTGGAAAAGGTTCAGAAAAAGGCAACAAAAATGATTAGTGGTATAGAACGGCTTCTGTATGAGGAAAGATTAATAAGACTGGGACTTTTCAGCTTGGAAAAGAGACGATTAAGGGGGGATATGATAGAGGTCTATAAAATCATGAGTGGTATAGAGAAAGTAAATAAAGAAGTGTTATTTACTCCTTCTCATAATACAAGAACAAGGTACCACCAAATTAAATTAATAGGTAGCAGGTTTAAAAGAAACACAAGAAAGTATTTTTTCACGCAACGCACTGCCAACCTCTGGAACTCCTTGCCAGAGGGTGTTGTGAAGGCCAATACTATAACGGGCTTCAAAAGGGAGCTAGATAGATTCATGGAGGATAGGTCCATCAATGGCTATTACCCAGGATGGGCAGGGATGGTGTCCCTAGCTTCTGTTTGCCAGAAGCTGGGAATGGGCAACAGGGGATGGATCACTTGATGATAACCTGTCAGTTCATTCCCTTTGGGGTACCTCCCATTGGCCACTGTCAGAGGACAGCATACTGGGCTTAATGGACCTTTGGTCTGATCCAGTATGGCTGTTCTTATGTATGCCTTTCACCCACTAGGGGCTGCTGTAACACCAGAAGAGAGGGCAGCCAGCTGGGCGAAGAGACTGCATTTCTCACAGCAAAGCCAGGTGAGGAGGCACAGGAGGGACAGAGCAGGACACATGAGGCTGCTGGAAGGTCAAAGACTGGGGTGCAGAAGGGCTAGTGAGTCAGACTGGGGTGCAGACTCCGGAGCTAGTGGGGTGACAGCATTGAGCCCTTGTGTGTCCCTGGGAGGAGGCTGCAGGGACACACAGGGGCAGACGTGCCTGACTAAATGGGAAACGCTAGGGGTCAGCCAGGATCTGCATAGGGGAAGCTTCCCAACTCCCTAACAATTCCTCCCCCCGCATCCTCTACCAAAAACCCTGTTCAATACTTCTCTCATCCACACACCCAACAACCTTCCAAGTTCACTCCCAGGTTCCTATGCCTAGTAAGGAATTTGTCAAAGAAACATTTCCTGAATCATTTTTGTCGTCTGTATTGTTACACACATACTTGCTGACAGGTATTTTGAAACAAATTACCAAAATTATTGAAACTGGCATGATTATATTGTTGTTTTGACAAAAAATATTTATAATTTAAAAATATTGTGCACAGAAATTTTATTTTTTGGCACATAATTCCCCCGCAGGAGTAATCTCTGCATCTTGTGACGGACAGGGCTCTAGGGAAAACAATTTCTGGACTAATAGCTGCTATGATTGTCCCTCCCTTGCCTGATTTAAATTTAGTTTTCTTGGCCATGTCAAGCAAAAGCAAATGTTTTGATGCCACGTTTCTTGACTGGGATGAAGAAGCTATGTGTCCCATCAGAATCAAGTACATCTCTCACAAATCTCCCCATTTGTTTTTCACCAACATTTGCTATTTTCAGTGAAGAGTCTTTGTACATCTGATGGTAGATATGTTATCCAGTAGATAAGCAGCTCTCATTGTGATTCAGGGTCAAATGGGTTTGCCATCGTGCTGATGACATGGTTAGTAAAAGCTGTAACATAATTTTCATCCCTTTTCAGTGCAGAGGCAAGGATTGTTTGTGGACTTTGTCTTCACAACTTCTTGTTAATCCACTTCTTTCTCACATGGCTTTTGTATATTCAGAAAATGAAGCTGTGTATTGATATCTCTAACACGAATACTGACTGGTGCATAAATAGCATTGAATTAAAAGCTAATTTCTAGAACAACTCAAAGCTTAGTACTGTATGCATAGGCAATTACAAATTAAACCTTCTACCAAGCAGACTAGATGTTACATTGTATGGACAAAAGCCTACCAATGGAGAAGCATTACATTAGAAATTCATATACATTTATATCTACCCATTATGCAGTACAAACTATGGACACACCATCTACTGCTACATGTGCACAGTCATCAGCCACAGACTGATTTGGTCAGCAAATTTCAATTGAAAATATAGAGAACTGTTAGTCACTTGTGAAATACTTTGACAATTAAAAATATGCAATGTGAAAATAGTTCATGTTAGTATATTCCAAAATGTTGATACTTGCCTTTTTGCCACATATTAAACAGCATAGTAATTTTCTGGGGAAAAAAAAACCCTGCCCATGCAATACCAATACAATTATTTTAATACACTGTCATTTGGTAGTTTTGACCAATAAACACCACATAAACGTGTTGAAATTAACTTAAATAGTAAAAACTGTAGTCAGTCACGTTGAAGCGTTTCTGGAACTATGCAAAATATGGCACTCATTTTGGGTATCATTGTTTTACTTTGCCTACAGGCTGACAGCAACACTTGACAGCGGCACATCACAACTCATCTAAATGTACATAAAATAAGTTTTCAAATGATATACAATGTGGGTGTGTGTAGGGAGAGTATATTAAACTCCAAAAACATGGTCCTTTTTGGAGAATTGCCACATGCCTATAAGGACCATATGGCATCTCCAGTGTAAGAATGCCAAAAGTGATGCTTGTGTCAGTTGAGTACACTGAACTATCTTCTCACTCAATCTCAGGAGAATGAGAATTCATTCTACAGTTGCAAATTAACAGACTCATTTTAGACAAGGATTAAAAACTAAATGACTTGAAGGCAGTAGGCACAAAGAAGATAAAGGATGTTCCCTAAACCCCTCATTCATCTAAACACCCCCCCAAGCAAATGTTTGGGAACTGAGCACCACACTGTCTCATAAGATACAGCTTATAAGATCTTTGGGAAAGTGAATTCCAGAGACAAGGGACCTTGACTGAGAACACCTGGCTACCAGCTCCGTGACATTCAAATATAGACTATTAGCTCAAATGTCCAGTTTATATCAACCACCGACAAGATTCAAAAGAGGGGGTCTCATGTAATCAGGATCTATCTTACAGAGTTTTTATCATAGATCAAAATCAACATTTTGAATTGTACCCAAATAGGAAACCAGAACAACTTCTGTAGAGCTGGTGTGATCTATTTCCAGAAGTCAGTATTGGCTTACAGACAGCATATAGCTGCATTCTGCACCAGCTGTACCATCCAAGTGATCTTCAAGCACAATTCTATTACTGCAAAGTGCTTGCACACTTGCCATCTCCCATCCCATCTTCCTAAAATAGTTTATTCACACCAGGTATTGACAAGTTAACAATTTTAAGCCTTTACTTTCCAAGATGACCTAGTTCACTGTAGCCCTGGATGTCTGGAGTGCGCTTCTACTCTAAAAAGCGACTATGAAAAAATGGTTTCTTGTTATTCAGAAGATTTTCTGTGTGTGCATACTCAGATATATCTGCTGTATCTGATGATTAGAACAAGTTCTTAGTGCTTTTTACTCCGTTACACACACACACACACACACACACACCCCCCATTAGAGTTCTCTCTGGTTAAACACTCCCTGGCTATTATGTTTGGAGCCCACCTCATTAGACTCTGTGTGCGTTCAGATTCTAAAGACTTAACAGAGTCCAGACATTGCCCCTGGCATGGGGTCTCTAGGCAAGTGCTTGAGGTGCAGATCCTCTGTCTAGTACCCCCTCCTGAGAGCTCAGACACCATGGTCCAAGTGCCCATCCCCTGGGACTAGCAAGGACTCTTCAGATGCCCTTGAATCTTAAAACACACCCTCTTCCAGAACTGCAACCCTCTGGGTTCACAGTTTACCTCTGCAGGGGCACACAACAGTGCAAGCCAACAGACCGACAGACTTTGCACAGCATTCTAACACCACCATTACTCTTTACTTAGCAGCATGAGAAATACACAGACCTACAGAAAATAATAAACTCACCTGTACGCATTTCCCTGCTTCAGTTTCTTCCCCACGCTAGAGAGGTCTTTGGGATTTGGCAGAGTCCTCTAGGGTGTCCTCCCTACAGCTAACAGCATCTTTCCAGAATCATGGAGCTTCTCTCCCTAGGTCAGCTAGCTTCCTTTGACCTTGGCTGGTCCCATAGTTAAACCAGACAGACACACACCCATCTTTTCCTCTATCCTGCCCAAAGCTTCCTGTACGATTCTGTGAGTCTTCCCTCAAGTTTATGTATTGCCCTACCCATATTTGGTTTCTTTGTTCTCCTGCTAGGGATCTTCCACTGCCCCTCCCACCAGAGACGCTTCTCCCAGATTGAGCCAACCCGTTGTCTCAAGGTGTTTCCACCTGAGTAGGCAACCATGAAGGTTTAATGACCAACTGGCGTCTCTTGTAGGCATGTGCTACGGCCCCATCAGCAAACAGACTTGAAGCTTCCTTAAGCAGGCAGGTTTCCCCGGTATGGCACAATCCTTGGTTGGCATAAAGTCAGCTCTGTCATTAACATCTCCCTCATTGGTCAGAGGGGGTGTGTGCCAGCAGGCTCAGACGGTTTTGATTAGAAGACAATTTTCAAGATCTGCAGGACAAGTGATCTTCTCTTCTTGCCGCTACCACTTTTTTGCAACAGTCATCAAGGTTACTGCTAAAGAACTGAATTAGAATAGTAATTGTGCAACAGAATATTTCAATAGTGAGATACAAATGAATTCTTATAGCACAATGAGCTCCCAAGACATCACATTTGAACTTCTAGCCATTGCTTTACTTTCTGACTGTTACTGATGTCCACCAAACAGTCTCATTTCTTATTTTATATAGCCTCTCGTCTTGGAGTTTTTTCTTGAGGACATTTTTCTCTCCCCCTAATAAATCTTCTGAGAAATTAGGACACCTTGAAGGAAAGCAAGACAAACTTCTCAGAGATTGAGGTTTTGGAAATCTGAGCTATTTTGTAAAAGTTTTGGGATTCTAGTCTACAAAATTCTGGGATTTCACAAAATTAATCTGAACTTTATGAAACCCAAACTTCATGAAGCAGTTGGAGAATTTGGGATGTGTGGGTAAAGATAAAGACCACTTCTCCCTCTTCTCTCTTATGCAGAAGAGAAGGGTGAAGATGCCGGTGCTTCTTCTGACCTTCTTCCCATCAGACCCAACTGCACTTCTACTATCATCTTCTAATCAGTGGCTCCCGACATAGTCTTCCTGCAGCAGCAGGCTTACCCTACTATCTCTATCTTTGGGGAAAAAGTAGGGATGAAAGTAGAAATAGGGACTTACTGGTACAGGGCTGGGTTGGGGCCGGCTCTGGCCCCGAGAGGGGCAGGGCCTCAGGCGGAAGGGGCGGGAATGGGAAGGGTCAGAGTCAGCCCTGGCCCGCCCTATACCGGTAAGTGCCCTCCCCCTCCCCCGCTGGGGTAGCAGCGGCAGCCGGGGGCTCTTGCAGCAGTTTAAAGGGCCCAGGGCTCAGCTGCCGCTACTGCTGGGAGCCCCAGGCCCTTTAAATTGCTGCCTGGGGAATCCAGGCCACCCTGGTATGGCACACCAGATCTTGCTGGTACGCCGTACCGGCTTACTTTCACCTCTGAGGAAAAAGATGAGGCTTTCTGCCTTTCCTCAATCCAAAAAGCAGGATTTCTATCAACAGGCACACTGCCCACCCCCTACCCAGCAACTGTGAGTCTGGGGAAATACTTTACCCAGTCCTACTGAACTGCCCTTTCAAATGCTAAGGGGCAGAAACATCTCACCTAACTGTAGGGAGTGATGTTCTCAACAGCAGAAATGACTAACTGTGGATGCTGATACAACTCAGCCAGGAAAGATTTTTTTTTTAAAGGGACTGTAGTGTAGAAGCAACTTTCTCTGGCTGACAGCTCCTTTGAAGAGCTGGATGTGCCATCTTGAGGAGAGAGGCAGGCAGACCACCAAACATTTCTTTCACCCCCCTCCCGTCCTTCCCAAATGGCAACTGGGGAGAAAGTACTTCTCTATTTTGAAGCAGAGGCCTCACATGTATGGCAGTACACAGACCAACCAACAAGCCTGTCTCCTTTTTTTGGGCCCGCATGGTCAGTAGGGGTTATTCCAGCCCTAGGGTGGTAGTTACTCCTGCAGCCTCCCTGGCTCAACACAAGGGAGAGAACTATCCACTCTTTCAATCCCCTGATCTACTCTAAAACATGAATTTATGCATGAAATTTGCTTCATGCTTCCTTCATCTCAGGCAGATTAGAGCAAATTAAATTTTAAGTTAATTAGCCCAGGCACTTAACACACAATTTGGATCTTGTCTTTTCTTTAAGGTAATCTTCACATCCTGTCTCTAAACTAGTATTTAATATTGCTGCTATAATGCTTGTCCCTTCCCACTCCGCAGCTGGCTGCATTTCAGTAGTAGATGAAGTGATAAGCATATAATTTAACTTGCAAAAGGCTTTATACATACACGTGAATATAAAAATAACTGCTAACATGTTCAGTACTTTTGCACTGCAAATTCAGATAAAATATTTTTAAACCCAGATTCTTCTCTTTGTTTAATATTCTCTGCTCTCTCTCATCCTCCCCCTAACTATATTTTTCCCATTACGGATCACTCGCAGGAACATCTCAGAATACACTTCCCCCCCCCCCATTTTCAGTATGCATTTCTCTAACCCTTTTGTTCCATGTGTTGCTAATGGGCTGGATCCTGTGGTCCTGGTGTAAATCCTGTATTAACTTCAACGGGAAATTGCCTGCATAAGGACTACAGAATCTGGCCCAGTAATTGACACAGTCTTCACCTTTCTTGATTTCTCATTCCCTTATAAAGCTTTTCAGGTATCTAAAAACATTTTGGCCGTTATTTAATCCTTCAGTAGTAGTACTTTTAAAATGTACTAATCTGAAACACTTCTGTAGATTAAAACTGTTTGAAAAGTCTGCAGAAATCATTAAAGGAAAATTAGATCACTATAACCTACAGCAGAATGGTTGCCATAGGGTACACGTTTCCAACTGGCTCATGTGTATATTGAAATGAAGTTCCAATTTCTTGCTGCCTTGATATGTTTAGTTAGTTACAAAGCCAAGCTCCTTTGTAAGTAAAGTAAATCAAGTTAACTCATAGATTCTTTATATTACCAGGGTTGAAATGTAATGAATATAATTACCTTGAGTCTCATTCAGTGTGCTGATTGCCCTGATTTTAAGAGCATCTCTGTATCTTAATGGAGAGTAGCAATTAGCTTCTATATTGATTCAGACTTTACAACTACATTGTATGTCCATCTAATTTATGGACAGTACATTAAAAATAGCTGCCCAAAGTTAGGCTCCTAAATCCTTTTTTAGGTATCTAAATAAGTGGCCTGATTTTCAAAAGTGAGCACCCAGCATCTCCCTTGGAAATAACTGGATCTAGTTGGTTGCTCAGGACTTTGGAAAAGTCAGGCGAATTATTTAGTACCCTAAATAACAATTCTGGAGCCTAACTATAAGCAGCCATTTTTGTGTATGGAAACTAGATTCTAAGAGCTATGCATCCAAATTACATATAAATTAGCAGTACCAATTTATTTAACAAATATTTCTGTATCTATTTACGTCTCTGTCAGTAATGTATATGGCACTATTATTGCAAATTGATAAGCATTATTATATTAGTTATTTTGTCACTTTTGTGCAATTTAATGGGCAATAAGTGGAAGGTTTTTGTGCTTTCCGTTTTTTTATCATTGTTCTTCTGGTTTCAGTAAAACTTCTATAAAGAACTAGTAGAAAAACATTTTGCAAGAGGTGTCAACAATTTTTTAATTTATTTGAATTTTTTTCATGAAAAAGTTGTAGAAAATTTTGGTTTCATTAATTTTGTTCCCCTTTCTCTCCCTTTCTTCCTCTGTCCCCCCCCCTTTTTTTTCCTATTTGCATTTGCCCCTGAAAATGGGAGGAAAAGGAAAAATAGATCTGAGACTGGAGGGAGGAAAATAAAACAAACCTAAATCCCCAAATCAGTAATTTTCCACTTGGGGGGTTTCATCATAAAAACAGAAGGAAAAATAGATAATTTGTTTAATTAAATATTCTTGTTTAAATTTTGAACCAACTCTAATTTCAATTAATATTTTCCCATCACTATAATCTCCATCAACCTAAATTCCACTCTCTGCTGTGTATGCATTATAAAACCTTTAATTGAATGACCATTTACTATTTTTTTGTGTTTTTTTATTTTATTATTATAATTATTATAATAATTATTATTTTTTTTACAGACTCTGGGGTTAATTTTCCCCATGCTATGGCCCTACAAACTACTCCACCAGGACCCTTTCAACAGGATCTAGGGCACAGGATGGACACACAAGGGGCAGAATTAAGGTTGCATGGAGGACAGTAAATCTGGTATTTCTTAATTTTTAAGTGCTTGACTTTGTAACTTGAATAACATTTGTTTAATGTAGGCTGGGGTATTTTTGTGGGTGTGTATACACACACACAGATACACACACTGTCTAAAATAGACAGAGGTGCACATAGGCTTATTTAGTTTTAGATTTACAGAAGGGGTAATAGATTAATAGATCAGTGGAGGGCAGTGTTATGAATCGGCTGAGGGTGAGATTGCTGCAGCTTTTCTGGTTCCTGGCTGGAGGGTGATAAGGCAGCCAGGACAGGAAGGTTCAGTGGCCATAATAAAGGCAGCTATTCCCATAGTGGCTCAGGGTGACTGAACAAGGATTTTCAGAGTTGCCTGTGTGCATCTGGGTCCATCTTGATTTAAGAGGACTTATGTGATTAGTATAGATAAGAGCATGTACACAGTGTAAATAAACAAATTAGCCCAGATCTGAGTCTGCCACATCAATCTCCCCGCAATACCACAAATAAACTTGCTGAGAAGCTAGAACATATGGTGCCTATACACTTCATGCTCGACGCACAACCATACAAAATTTAAAATCAACCATGTCACTGTTCTCAGATTCAACAATCTCTGCTTCTCCTTCAATTACGGTTGACATCTCTAACACTATCACAATGCAGTCAGATATGTTACCTTTCCTGCTCTAGCTGTTAGGGAGCTCACACATTGTTGTAGGAGAAACACAGAGCCCCGAGCGGAGGTCAGAACTCATAAATATGGCATCTAAAGGAGGAACTGATATTCAGCTATTTGGATGTAAAACATACCTACTTTTCTCTGAGTATAACCATGTCCTATTTTGCTGATTTAGGGTTGTAACTATTTTGTTTAAGAACAAACAAATGAAAAACTTGCAGTTTCCTTTTGTCATCCATTCGTAACAAAAATTCCTGCCTTACAACAACATTTCCCAGGAGAAAAACAGTGAGACACAAAATGGATCACAATTTTTATAACCATATTTTTTAAATACAGGAGATGGAGAATGGTCTTGTGGTTAAGGCACTGAACTGGGACTCAGGAGATCTGTGTTCAGTTACCAGTTCTATCACACACCTCCTGTGAGGTCCTGGGCAGATGCCTCAACTCCCCATCTGTACAATGATAGTACTTCTCTCTGCCTTACAGGGGTATTGTGAAGATAAATTTATTCTTGATTGTGAAGCAATCAGATACGGCCTGATCCCATTCCCACTGAAGTCAATGGGTGTGTGCCTCCACTGATTTCCAGGGGAATTGGATCAGGCCCATATTGCAACAATGTGGCCATGCGCCTAGGTATATAAGAGAGAGCATGTTGTTTGTATGTGAGGTTGAGATCACCAGGAGTCACAGTCTTCACACTATTACCTAACAAACTGAAGTGCTTCAGAGACCTTGTGTGTAACACATTGACTTTCATCTACTTTGAATGAGGTTCTGCTCCCCAGAGAGCTACTAGCACAATTATATATATATATATATATATACACACACACATACACACACACACACCTTTGTCCTGACTATAATTGCCCATACTAATGACTCCTGTGAACTCACAGGGAAAGACGGCCAGGGCGAGGTGGAAGGACCTTTTGAATGAAGTGCTGCACAACCTCTTTCAACAGGGCTAAGAAACAGTGAGACTTTAATATTTTATCAGTTGACATTTTGAAAGTGGCAAGCAGCCAGTGAAACACTCAGACTCTCATCTCTCAGTGGAGCGCAAAGATACATTCCTTTTTATGCCAAGCGGTATTACAGTGGTGCCAGCAGCGTTGCTTAGATGAGGTGCTTCTTCATTTGTAATGCTGTTTGTGTTTTGATACCTAATGTTGCAGCTATTTCTAAGTGCATCAGGAAGAAACAGTGTACTAATTGTACTGTAAACAATTGCTTTCTACAGTCATTTACAGGGAGTTATTTGAATTTGGACGCTGTTACTCTGAAAACAATAAAATTTACTTTAACCCAATGACAGAGATAACAAGGTATTGACCGTGCACAATTAAAGTGTTAAAACACATCATTACAAACTGCTTGAGAGCAACTAAGTACCAAATTGCATTGGCAAATCTATACATGCACACTTCCCTACTTTGTCATTAGTCTAGGGTCTCATCACTACAGTCACTGATGTTAAGAGATACCCAATGAGCTGTTCAGAACATTAAGAGCCAGACTCACAATTACAAGCAGGCAGAGGAGAGCTTTCAGCTGAGTAAACGAGCAGAGCCAGCTTGCGCACCAGCTGTCTTCCCAACACCTAGTATACAGAAGTGTCTGGGACATGCCAGGTCAGAGCTCTGTTGTGCTGATCCTCAGCTGGCCTATGGTTCTTTAGGGACCATATCCTGCTGGTGAAAATTAGGGCAGCTGTAGGGCTGCTCTAACTTCTGCTGGGTGAGGCACAGCTGCCCCACAGGATAAGGGAACCCTAACCAGTTCCCTGACTCCTCCTCCTGTACAAGCAGAGCTCAGACACAGGGGAATCTGTTACTAAATCAGTGATATGCTAACTGATCCACACATCAGTGGTTAATGAAAAGCAATACAGGTGGAGAGGAACCAATGGGCCTTTCCATTGCTAATTCCCATGAACCAGGGACAAAGAGGTGGGCCTGCAGGCTTCAGAAGGCCCCAAAATTGGCCTTTTCCACATCACATTTCCACTCTGTTAGCCATCTCTGCAAAAGGGGAGCTCTCCAGAACCACATCACCCATATTTGGTTTTCTGGAAGCTCCACAAAAGTATGTGATATTAGCTCAAATCTACACTACTCCAGATTTTTTACCATGCAAATGATCTAGATTGTGTCAAGTGTAGACAATATTTTGGAGAAGACATTGGGCAGTTTTACAGCTGTGGATGAAAGCAGCAGCAAAAGAATTTGTGGTCAAGATGTCTTAGTTCCTCAGAACAAAGGGAATGTGAGGGTTTTTTTTGAGTAGGACAAAGTAGATCTGAGTTAAGGCAGGAAATGGGGTGACAAGAACTATTTGTACCAATTTTCAGAACATATGGTTTTGGTATTTGGGTAAAAAGAAATTATTAGTACAACCAGGAATTGTTGAAATTAAGGTCTGGAGAATAGTGAGATGAGAGTGATACAGTTAGAAGGAAATAAATATGAATAAATCTGACTAGAAAAGATAATCAGATTTGTTTCAGAAAAAAGGTGAGCCTGGGAAAAGGCAGAGACATAGAGGAGGGGTCAAGAACAACACTACAGCAGGCAGGTATAGCAGCAAAATAAAATCTACCATTGTCTATCATAATGGAGAGACGGTTTAATAGGCAAGAGCAAAGCCAGAAAAGCAGGGTGCTAAGATTCTAAAGAACTGTACCAAGTGAGTGAGAAGCATGTCAATGGAAGTTCATGGAAGTTAACAGTATCCATCACCATACTATGCTTAGGTCAAGAAAGAGAGGGTAAAGAGGGGTAAAAGACAGAGAAAAGGAAAAGCTCATTGACCAGACATAAGGGGCAATGTCATTATTATGAATGGAGCAGAAATGAAATAGAAAAATGATTGAGGATGTCATGTGAAACACGGTTGGTGAGACTAAGGTAGTTAGCCAGCTGTGTTTGCCAATAAAGGAAGGCAGGGAGGTAGTTTTACATCAACTTGCAGATACTTCACAAGGAAGAACCCACAAAAGGAGGAAAACAACACCTCACCACTACTGCTCTTCTGCCTGCACCTGTGGAGACCCCAGGCAGACAGCATCCTGACCCTGGAAGCTTCCAGCCAGGTCCTGGTCTTGACTTGCTGCAAATGTGGCCTGCATGTGCCCATCAACAAAAGCCAGGCAGAAGGAGCCATCCAGTGTTAGAGGTGTTTGTCGGTGGAGTCCCTCAGGAAGCATGTAAGACAACTGCAGGAGGGAGTTTGCCTGACTAGCACTCAGGAGCACGAGAAATTAATTGACAGGATGCACATAGAGATGTTCGAGACTGCGGATGCTAGCTGACTAGAGAAGACTACAGCAGCACCAGAGGAGGAAGAAGAACCAGCTGCTCTACAGGGAAGAGAGACTGGCTGCTGGCCACCTTAGGCAGCAGACTATGCTTCACCCATCTATCCATGTTCCCCATTCATTGCAGTGAAGAACCAGTATGCAGTACTGGCATCAGGAGGTGAGGAGCAGACTGCAATGGTCCCCAAGGCTGGGAGGCTCATGTACACCACCCCCAAGAGGAGAAGGAGAAAAAGCATGGCAGTGACTCCCTTCTCAGGGAGATAGAGGCCTGACCTTACATCCCAGGAGGTATGTTGCCTTCTTCAAGTGGGGTGTCCATGAAGGAGGTCTGCTGGGAAGAGATGGGTCCACCTGACCAAGAAGGGGGAAATACATCTTGGGGACACGGACTTGCCAACCTAGTGAGGAGGGCTTTAAAGTAGGTTCAAAGAGGGCAGATGACAAAAGTTCACAGGTAAGCATAAAACAGGTGACCTTAACAAAGGGCTAGACATTCGGGAAGGACATGGAAAATTACAGCAGGATCATAGGAGCAACAAAAGTGGAAATTAGTGGGGGAATGGAATATGGGGAATAAACAGGAAGAACTGGATGTATTAGTACATAAGCTAAATTATTACTTAACTGGTATCACAGAGACTGAACTGGATAAATCTCATGACTGGAATATTTGTACGGAGGGGTATAGCTTGTTCAGGGAGGACATGCAAAGTAAAAAGTGAGGAAGAGTAGCCACGTATTCCCAAGGCAGTGTGGCTCATGCACACCTCCACGAAAAGGAGACAAAGGCTGGTGCTGGATTATATATCAAGAATACAGACACTTGTTTTGAGGCCCAGAAGAAGGTTGAAAGCCTCTGGATAAAGATAAGGGGAAAAATTGGGGTGACATCATGGTAGGGGTTCTACTATAGATCACCAAATCAGGAAGAAGAGGTGGATGAGAACAAATAATAGAACAAATAATAGAAATATCCAAAGCACAAGAACAGGTAGTAATTCGGGACTTTAACTACCCAGACATCTGTTGGAAAGTAACACGCAAAACACAAACTGTCTAATAAGTTCTTGGAATGTTTGGGGCCAACTTCTTGTTTCAGAAAGTGGAGTAAATAATCAGTGGGACAGCCATTTTAGACTTGATTCTGATTAACAGGGAAGAATTGCAAATCTGAAGGTAAAAGGCACCTTTGGAGAAAGTGATCATGAAATGACAGATTTCATGATTCTAAGGAAAGGAAGGAGTGTGAGCAGCAGAATAAGGACAATGGACTTTTAAAAAAAGTAGACTTTAACAAACTTGGAGAATTATGGGAAGGGATAGAGTAGTTCAGGAGAGCTGGCAATTTCTCAGGGAGACCACATTAAATACACAACTGCCCACTATTCTGATGTGAAGGAAAGACAAGAAGAATAGTAAGAGGGCAATATGGTTCCATCAGGAGCTCTTCGATGCACTGAAAAATCAAAAAGAAATTCGCATTCCTTTGAAGTAATAGGGCCTAAACTCTTTTCCTACTGTGGCTTTTGATTCAGATAAAAAAGTTTGACTCTGCATATTTGAACTAAAATTCAAGACATTGTCCAAGCACTTTGAAGGCACTTTAAGAGTAGAGCTATTAGGATTAACTCAGATTTCTCCTGTTACAATAAATGGATGAGAAAAGCTGCCAGGCTCTATCTTCTGATTATCTACATTTTAAAATAACCCAGAGCCTATTTACAGGAATTACCACTACATTTTTGCTCAGCATGAAGTCATCCAAAGGAGAAATTACTTTCAAGAACTGATTTAATCTCTCCTCTCCCCAGCCAAAATCTTCAGGAGAAATATAAATGACTAGCTTCTCAGCTATGGCTAAGCATCACTCACCGCAGCTGTGGGGTGAGGAAGGGGTACGGAAGTATGCTTTGTGCTCTCCTTCTCAAATCCTGTGGCTCTCTGCCCACTAGGCCAGATGCTGGTCTTGATTAGAGCAACCTTAGTACTGCTCAAATTTACATTGTCTGGCAAGGAGGCTCTTTTGGCAGCCATGGAAGGGTGCGATGAAGGGAAGCCTCAGTCACGTTCCCTGCACTGGTGACTGGGCAGGGTTTGGTAAAAAGCTGCCACACCTGAGGGAATCCTCCAGTGACCAGTTACATTGTCTTTAAAGGTGCTACACAGAACTGGAGCCAGAGCAGCACAATGCATTCAGAATGCAGGAAAGGATCTGATCCAACATTTGGTCTCACACGTCTGAGACTTTTGTACAGTGTAAAGTTAAACTCGCCATACCCCAAAAGCACAGCATTATCTGTTCAGTTATCAGAATGGCAAAAGTTATCAGCAATGTCAACACAAATGTGTGTTTCGATGACAAATGCACAACACATAAGCCATACCAACTTACCAGACATGGTTACAGTTCAAGTTGCTATGTTTTGGCAACATAAATTGTATGTGAATTTATTTATTTAAATATTCTGAATGAAGGCGAAGGTGATTTTTAAAGTCTGAGAAATAAAATTCAGGCAGGTTCTTTGATTTTTTTTTTATAATAGAATTCAGCTGAGTCAGAGAATTAAGACTCATCTTTCAGTGTTTAAATTTCTCTTGTTTTTGAAAATATAACTGAAGAAATATAATAATGAAAGCACATTTTGATTTCTTATACTTATCTGAGAGTGCATTTATTGGTGTATTATGTATGATAGATAAAGAGTTCTCAAGGCTATGTATATTTTATTACTACACAGATCTTTTCATATGAGAGTGGTATGAAACCAACAGTGCATGAATAGTCCCAGTGTGATGATACTGGAGAACTAATCTGACACCAGCTGTGAGTGTTGAGATGCAGCATTATGGCTACAAGAGAACAAATGTGCAACCAGATTCGTGTGTGTATTCTGGGCATTATGAAGAGATAAAAGCAGATGAGAAAAGAAATTGTTCATGTGTAGTTCAAATATTATGGTAATGGGAAAGATGGTGGGAAAGCAGGTATTGCAGATAAGTCCCAGCAGTATAGTAAATGGACACCTGACACGTGAATAGCTGTGCATGGATAGCTCCAATTAGGCGGCAGATGCCTTGGAAGAGGCATAGGGATAATTCCTTTACTGTGTAGAAGTTAATTTTCTCACCATCGCATATTCTAGAAACATTATTAAGATGAATAAATGTGGAAAGTTTCAAGTTTTTAAGGTTTGTCAATATTTAATAAAGGTACTTGAAGAAATGTTATCCAACTAGTCCAACATTTCAAAAACAAGTCTCTTACAGTGAACATGATAAAAACAAGTAACTTTATCACTTAAAACATCACAAAAACTTCAGTCCTGCCAATTCAATAAGCAGGAGGAGTTTGGGAAGGAAATATTTTAGTTTTCAATTCTCCTATTTAATTGCATTTTTCAATTCAACCTTAGACCTGGAATCATAATTGTGGCTTTATAATTATTGCTGCCTAAACTCTAAATTTGAAGTGGATAAAAATTAAGTTTGTTTTAGTACAAACTCTTGGCTAAATCCATAATTACAGTTCAGCTGATGACGCACTCCTAAAGTATGCTCAACCAGTGCATTGGGGGGAGGTAGGCTGGTTCAGTGATTAGGACACTTGCCTTTGGCTCAGGAGACCTGGTTCAAGTCCTTGTTCAACCACAGATGTTCTGTGTAAACTTGAACAAGTCACTTAGTCTCTCTGTGCCTTTGTTCCCCAACTGTTAATGGAGATAAAAGTACCTCACTACCACAAAAGAGTGTTGTGAGAATAAATACATTAAAGATGGTGCGGTGCTCAGATACTATGGTAATGGGAGCCATATACGTGCATAAGGCAGAATGCTGAAGGCCTCCTAAAGGTAGGTCAGCACATTTCCTTCATTTAAGAAAAATACAGTATGTAGGAGAAAAGATGTGAGGCTAAAGAAACAGTAGGGGAGAGAAGAAAAGGAAGACATGTAGGGAGAGGAGAGAAGCCAGGTGGAGGCAAGAGCTGGTGAGTGAAAATGCAAGGGAATAAGGAGGCAAGAGAAGTGGATTAAGAAATGGGTGAAGAAAAAGGGAAAGTGGATGAAGAAATGGGGACTGAGAAGAGACTCCTACTTTGAGACAAACTTCCCACATGACTACAACTTGTAGGGCAGTTATCTTACTTCAGCAGCACAGTATTACTATTAATCCTATCTCTTCACACAGATAAAAGGGAGAAGGAACAGCTAATGTAGAACTGTTTATATTAGATTCCTGAGAGGAAGAATTTAAACCGAAAAAATGTGAATGATAATTGGGAATTGTTTAAGAACGCTTACTCGAGGCACAAAAAGCCACAATCCCTTAATCGGGGAGGAAGGCCATATTGGTTAAGAAAAAACAACAGCACCTGGTTTACAGGGGAAGAGGGGAAAAAATAACATAACAAATGGAAGAAAGGGGAAATTGATACTAATGAATATAAACCAGAAAACTGTAGTTGTACAAAATTGATAAGGGAAGCAAAGGGACACAAGGAGAAATCTATGGCCAAGAGAATTAAAGTCAATAGGGAGTAGCTTTTAAAGTATATTAGGAACAAAAAGAACCCTAATGGTATTGGTCCATTACTAGATGGATATGTTAGCATTATCAATAATAATACAGAAAAGGCAGAAGTATTCAATAAATATTTCTATTCTGTATTTGGGAAAAAACAGATTATGTAGTCATGTCATATATGTTAACACTCTGTCTATACCATTAGTATGTCAGAAAACAGCAGCTTCTAAATTCAGCAGATCCAAATCACTCACATCTGAGAATTTTAAAAGAGCTAACTGAGGAATTCACTGGAGTGTTAATGGTCATGGTTTTCTGGGGAAGTTCCAGAAGTCTGGAAGCTAATGTCGTACCAATATTTAAAACGGGTAAATGGGATGACCCAGGTAATTATAGGCCTGTCAGCCCAACATCTATCCCGGGCATGCTAATGGTGCAACTGATATGGGCCTCTCCCAATAAAGAACTAAAAGAGGGTAAAATAAACAATGCAAATGAACATGGGTTTATGTAAACCAGAGCTTGTTAAATTGATCTGTTATCTTTTTTTGATGAAATACAAGGTTGGTTGATAAAGGTAATAGTGTTGATGTAATAGACTTAGACTTCTGTAAGGCGATTGACTTGATACTGCATGATATTTTGTTTAAAAAACTTGTATGATATAAAATTAGCACAGCACATATTAGATGCATTAAAAAGTTGGCTAACTGATAGGTCTCAAAATGTAATTGTAAACTGGGAATTGTCATCAAATGGGTATGTTTCCAGTGATATACTGCAGTTCTTGTCCCTATGCTAGTTAACATTTTTGTTAGTGACCTGGAAGAAAACAAAATAATCAGTGATAAACTTTGCAAATGACAAAAATATTAGGGAAATGGTAAATAATGAAGAGGACAGGTCACTGATCCAGATCGATCTGGATTTCTTGGAAAGCTGGGTGCAAATAATGTGTTTTAATATGGCTAAATGTAAATGTAGAGATCTAAGAACAAAAAAATGTACGCCATAGAGATGCTCTAGGAATTATTTTAGGAAGTTCTATGGCCTGTGTTATAGAGGAGGTCAAACTAGCTGATCACAATAGTCCATTCCGGCCTTGGAATCTATGAATCTAGTGCAAAAGATATTGGTTGCACAGCTGTGTTAAATTATTTTCATGCTTCTGCTGGAGAGGAACCCACTGCCTTTTGTTAAAAATAATTGATGCAAAAATAACTTTTGATGGTTTTTCAAATCACATGTAGAATGAAAATTTACTGCAAATATTTCCAGAGGTGCTCATCACCAGTATCAGAAGGGTGCACCATGATTCTAAGCACTGGTGAAACCTCTTTGCTTCAATTAGCAATGTTGTAGATGGAGCTGGGCAGTTTGTAGCAGCTGACTTGTTACTCCAAGTGTAAAATTTCATGGAGGGCCCAATCCTGAAAAAAAAATTACAGCCTAAGGAAAAGGCTGCTCTCATGTGAAAACTTCATTATGTTAGAGCATGAAATCCCAGCTTCCAAAGTGAAAGCAACTCCCAGATAGTCTTCAAAGTTGGGCTGCAAGTTGAGATAGTAGCTACTGTAAGTTGAGATAGTAGCAGATGCTACCTTCAGCACCCCCAACCGCACAAATTATTATTGTTCACAGACCAACCAACCATTTCTTTGGCATGTCCCATATTTCCTTTTCCATGATGCTCTACAAACACCTGCCATACAAGTCTCCTTTAGGGAGAAATATGATGGTGCAGTCTCCTTGCATGCTAGCTTACTGGATTCTAATGGTTAACTGACACTATGACTTGCCTCATTGTTGTGACTGGATATGGCATGTGTGTGCACATGCATGCCCACTTTTCTTTTTTCTGAATTGAAGGAATGAGAGAAGGGTTTGCTTCTGCTGCATTCAGAAACTGCTCATGTTGAGCTTATTGCTTTAATTATTATGCAGGAACTAATATCCAAAGAAAAAGGACAAGTTTGTGTTTCCCCAAATCAAAGTGTTTTTCACGCTCCATTTCTTTAATGCATACTTATATTGTATTCCATTTAAATATTAAACAGTTAAGCTTAGTGGTGAGAAGATTAAATATCCTGATCCTGCACGATTTGGAAAGCATTGTTCATCAGTAGATTAGTTCAGCATTACAGTTGATTTATTCAACAAATGAGCAACGAAGGCTTTCTGTGTGTTTTGCTCTAAAACAAGAATAAATAGCTCTCTTAAGAAACCCCAGCATTAAACAATACTAAAAAGAATAGGTTACAGGATTTTTCATAATTTTATACACAGACACCAACATGTTTTGGGTTGTGAAGCATTATTCATTAAATAACCTGCAGAATTTAACAATTTTCTTGCAGAATCTTTTACAAATGTACAGAATTTTCACAGATATAATCAAGTGCTAAATGGGGTGGGGAAGAGCTTCTCTCATTGCTCATTGAACTCAGTGGTGCCAGTTGATCAACTTTTTATCTGGCATTTCCCTCTTTTATCCACTATTCACCTGATTTTTGCCTAGCACTTTCTCTGCTGTCTTCCCAGTGTCCCTCTCACTTCTCTGCACAGCACACTGCTTCCCTGTTCACCTTCTGTTTGTATGACCCCTGCTTTGATGTTTGCCTGATGAGTCCCCTCCTGCAGCACGACATGCTATTTAGAATTTATTGACTGTTTCCTCCATTTTTTACTTAATTGGTATTTCATTAAAAAAAAATCTCCAATGAGAAACCTTTTCCAGATGCCTGTTTGGAGCCAGATCCTGCAGACTTTTACTCATGTAAGTAGTCTTCACTCAGATGGAACTACTTCAATGACTACTGATATAAGGATTACTCGGTAAGAGGGGGCAAATTCTGAAGGATCATACCCTTGTTGAGCAATGCATTGTAAGGTAAACACCACAAAATTCCTTGTGCATGCTGCAGGGTGCGGTTTGTATAGATCACCCACCTGTCAAATAGCTCCCCTCCTGTGACCAACTCCAGAACAAGACTGATTTCTGTGGGGGTTTCAAATATCTCCTTCAGTTTTATCTGGGAAAAGATACCAAACAGAGTAATTATTTTCTGATTTCTCTCTTCAACTGAGTCCATGCACTGTACAATAGACTACAACTAGGGGACTGTAGTGAAGTGGAAGATGGTACTAACAGCGATTACATGGTTCACACTCAGATCAGTTAAGCAATTTATTGTAAGTATTGTTTATGGCGCTTAATTGTTTCTTTTTTGCTTCTTTTTATCTCCTCTGGGATCCCTCTTTCTTTCATCCCTACACACTCACCTTTCATAACTCAGCAACCCTTTCTCAAATGCAGGAAGATTAGAGACTGCTTTAAGGCCCATCAGCACCTCTTCATGAGTCTTACAGAGGAATTCCCTGAAGACAAACGCAAGGCTTTCCTTCCCTCCAGGGACTAACAACCATGACATCACCAGCTGGTTCTATTTATCCCTTTTCTGCCAGGTTCCCCTTTAAGCAAAAGGCTTGTTTTTGTAAATTCTGTCTCGCTACTTGGCGGAAACTTTAATAATTTACTTTAAAATGTAACTCTGACCCAATGATCTTAGATAAAAACCCAGCTCTTTAATCAAAGCCTCATATATTAGCATACAATGTGAGCTATAAAGATCAATACTGCAGTCTCAGAAACTGAATACATTGTTAATGAGAGGAAACAGTGAAATACTGTAAAAATACCCACTTACAATGTTTGGATGCGAGAGGCGAAGGAGAACACCTATTTCAGTTCGGACAATTTTCTTGTCTACCTAGTTAAAAGAAAAAAAAGATGTGAAATGTGACTGCAATACTCATCTGAGAAACATCTGACGGCATTACAGGAAAATGTCCATGAGCAGATTGCTAGATTTCTTAGGAGAATGATTTGTGTCTCTTGCACTGAAGTCTAACAGGTAATTATCCCTCTGTATGGAAGAGAATGAGAGTTTGCCCATGGTCTGGAATAATGTACATTTTCTCTCTAGAACATTCACATTGTTGCAAGCCCATGCAAGACAGCAAACATATGAAAGACAAGCCTGAAAAAGAGGCTAAAGATTGTATTTGCTATTCTGTCCCTGTGCATCTCCATTACACCAGGGGATGAATGTGGCCCAAAATGATGTGTTTAACAGTGTCTGTCAGGTTAGTCGGGAAGGAAAGGATTCTTCACGCTTAGGTGGCGTTTATACCTTTGTGGTATATTTTGCTATAAAATTAAGAGGTGAATGTAAAGGATGTTATTTCCCTGTACGGGGCACACAACCCTCAGTCGGAGCCCAAAGCAAGGTGTAAGGTTTGACTTGCTTCAGAGACACCTCTAAAGCAAAGGTATATGGGTGCACCTCATTTCAATTAAATTCTGAGAAGGACCCTCCTCCCATTTGCTGCTCAACAACCACTCTTCCCAGATCTTGTCTCTTGCTCCAGATTCAGTTTCCATCTCCCCTGCAGCAAATCTCACTTATAGTAAAGCTGAGGGCCAATTCTCCACAGCTGGTCCAGCTCTACTGCACAGCAGGGTCGTTCACTCAGGAGGACAACTGTGCTCCTACTAGTCATAGGAAGAGGGTTAACCCCTTCCAGGTTTGGAGAGGATCTGTGTACCCCATCATACTCAGGTACTGAAGTGCATGAATGAGTGAATGAAAAAAAACTTGTTAAGTTTGAAAACATGTCATGACGTTTATTTTATTTATTTAGCTAAAGTAATCAGTAAGTTGATGGAGGAACTGTCCTCTTAACAGATACTTTCATAAAATGAAGAGCCAACATGGATCAAGGTAACCCTGTTATTATAAAAGAGAATGTGAAATATGAAGGATTCCACCCTCAAATGCATTTCACTATTCTTGTACAGGCCTTCAGAAATGATAGCTTTTCCATTTCCTAGCACAGTTTGTAGAAATACTTTTGTGACAACTATTTTTTTTAAATGCATGGTCCTGTTGTGTTAGCTATCCTGCAGAGAGGGAGTGGGTTTTGTTTGTTTTGTTTCACACAAGAACTCAATGTTATCCAAGGGAATTCACCCTGTAAGATAGAAAATTGCCTGACGAACAAGTGGAACTTTATACTCAAGATTTATGCCTGTACTGCGGAGGCATATTCTTGAGTACTTATCATGATTGTGGCTAGAAAGTAAGAAACAAATGTTTTAAAAAGCCTTCATGTTATACAAGCAGGATACCATTTGGAAAGAGGCAGCACTCTGCTTAAACACAAGCTTCGTAAATTTTTACCTCGATTGTAGGGAAACCTTTTGCTTCAACGGGGAACAAATACAACAGTTGTTTTTCCAGTGACAACAAGTTTCAAATATTTTTCATTTTCAAAATTACAACAGAGATATAAAGCTCAATTCTCCTCTCACTTACATAAGTGTACATCAGCTGGAGTCTATGGTGTTACACTGGGGCGAAGGTGGTCTATGCAAGTACAGAATTAGACCTGTAGTCCTTCCTTGAAACTGCTCATTTTAGTTTGCTCTGACAGGAGACCAAAAAAGAAGAGCAACCTTGAAGAGACACTGTGAAGGGGTTCCCTTGTCCGACCAGCACGAAGAGGCAAAAATGAAAAGGGACTGAAATAGTCGAGTGAAAACGCTGTGTGGACTTCGCTGTAAAGTTGCTTCATAGTAGCAAGCCAGATAAATGTCAGTAAAGGTAATCAACAGACTACTCACAGAACGTGTCAATCAAACTGACCTCAAAGTATAAGTCCTCCCAAAGACCCACACTGCATTGGAAGCAACATCTTTGTACTCATGTTCTGATTGTGCCCCCCTTTAAAAAAAAAAAAAAAAAAAAAGTAGGGAGCTTATCATCCCGGCACAGGCCATGCAGGCTTATGCCATAGCAGAGACTAGGGATACTGGGTTATACATGTGGCAGTTTTCATCACTATTGAATTATGGGCATCTATCTTCTGGTTTTGAATCCCACTTCCTTCCTACATGTTAACAAGTATATCAAAACATTGACGTGGTGATGATATTCTCATCCGATGCGCCTTTCTAGTAAGCGGCCATGTGTGGATGGAGTGAGGTGTAGCTGGCATCATTTCCTGGCTCCTGAAGACAGTAAACATCATGTCTTAGATCTTGACTTTTCTTGTTTGTCCTTTACAAATAGCTTTTTCAAATTCTAGCAGTTGGCATATTTAACTCCTATGAAAGTTGAAAGGTTGGATTACTACATTTCAAAGCTGGAAATAGGAGTAATGTGGTCTAATGATAATGCTATGTGATGCCAAGCAGAACACAGAGATTGATTCTAGTTGAGACAATCTCCATAAAAGTACAAAGTATTGTGAAGGGCCATCACAGCCCTATAAAAATTACAAATATTTCTAGTATTATAAAGTCAGTAACTTCGCATTCAGTGAGTGTATTAAGTGTGTACACTGGACATCTTTTAGGACTTTCAGGTAAGGCAATCGCCTATTTTCCTGTGAGCTGATATAAAAACTAAGTGACTGTGACTGTAAATACTAAGTATGGGCAAAATCCTGCAAACCATTACTCAAATGAGCAATCCCTTGACATCAATGAGGCTACTCATGTGCGTAAAGATTACCTGTGAGAGTGAAGATTTGGAGGATCAGGCTTTAAATACTTACTAGATTCTCAAAGTCAATTCCTTCCGGCTAGAAAGGTTTAAGAAGATTGATGAATTCTGGACTTGTTTTCATACTCTCTGTAAAATGTCTGTCTAACCCAGTAGGTGTCAAGCAAATGAATTCAAAATATTGCACAAGGCAGTTATTCCCCCGTGAAAGCTATTTAAATGTGGCAATCTACTTTCTCCAGCATGCTGTAGGTATCAAACCGAACAGTGCCCTATTTTTGGACACGTTCATGCATTATGAATATCTGGCAACAGGTATGCAATAAGACTATGTCTACACAACAGCTGCACCACTGTAGCACTTCTGGTGAAAACGTTCTAAGTTGACGGAGAGAGTTCTCCCATCAGCTTAATATCTCCTGCCTGCACGAGAGGTGGTAGGTGTGTTGGTGGGAGAAGCTCTCCCACTGACATAGCACTGTCCATGCCGGTGCTTAGGTTAATATAAATTACGTCACTCAAGGGTGTGGATTATTATTATTATGACTGAGGTAAGTTATATTAAAGTAAATTGTAGTGTAGACATGCCTGAGTTTTCCTTTTGGAACCAAATGGGCATTGCTAGAGTATAATAAAGAGCTTAAGGAACGGGATCCTGATTTTATCCACCTGATGGCAACATATTAAGAGGGGAAGGATGGTCCAGTGGTTTGGACACTAGCTTGAGACTTGTTCAATTCCCTGTCCTGCCACAGACTTCCTGTGTGACACCAAGCAAATCACGGAGTCTCTCTGTGCCTCAGTTCCCCATATGACAAATAACGATAATGAAACTTTCATATCTCACAGGGGTGCTGTGAGGTAAAGATGTTAAAAGACTATGAGGAGCTCAGATACTACAGTAATGGGGGCCATGTAAGTACCTAACATAGTTAGATATTTGTAAACAGCCTGGAAAGCTATAACCAAAAAATGGCTATGGAGATAAATCTTACAAACAGAAATGTGTGTGTCTGTGTATGCATATCCAGCTATATCTAAAAAACATAAAATCTCTCTATGGTAAGAGCATCAGCCTACATAACAGAGTCATTAGGGAGATCATGCTATTTTACTTCTTACATTCATTTTCTTACCAACTCACATGCAAAGTGTCACTTGTACCACAACACATGTCACCACTTAATTTGGTCCAGCCATTTCCATGAAAGATGCATCTACTTACATCAGGTCTGAATTTGGCGCTAGATGTTTATCCTGGATACAAGCATCTACAATTATCTCACTGAAGTTTGTCTAGGAAGTCACTTTGGCAATCACTTTGCTAGGAATCACTTTGCTAGGAAAACAATTATGCACTTTGAAATAAATATTTGTAAAACGTTGTATTTTAAAAATTACATTTAAATTCTAGCTAACATATTTTTGTATAAATTTGTGGAGCTAACAGAGGTAAAAATGGGCCCAAACATGAATCATTTATCCAAAAATACCCCACAACCCCAAATGTTTGGATAAAAGACACCCAGATATGAACAATTCGTTTGAGTTGTGCAAATCAATATCTGACCAACACATTTTCACAAAACTAGAACCATTCTTGATTTTGCCTGGATGCACTTTACAAATTCAAAGCACACATCAACCAGGCCAATTTCTCTGAGCCTGAGCCTACAGTCCTTTCACGTGTTGAGGGCTACTTACATGAGTAAGCCAATGGGGCTGTTCTCATGAGTAAATACCATGCAGTGAGTGTAAGTGTTGCAGAAGCAGACCCTTTGCGAAGTAGTAGTAAAATCAATGCTAGCTGCCAGTCGTTCACTGGTTACAGTAGTTTAGTGACTATCCTTGGATGACCAAGAGATTATCCTTTGATTTTAATCTGTTCTAAAAGGACTAGACTATGTTTCTGATCAATTGTTCTCATCAAAAGTATTTGATCTCTGGGCATAAAATCCCTTCTTCCTTTGAAAATTTACCATGTGTTTTTTACTAGCTTGTGAATGCCAGGTTTGGGTGACTTAATGCTGAAACTTAACTGAACTCTGTTTCCCGTATCCAAGTCCAATACTGCAAGCCAGTTAAAAGCAAACCAAAAAGGTATTTGCTGTATTGGTGTGTCTGCTTTAATTTACAAAATGCTTTCTCATGCTAACATGAGCTGGTTACCTACTAGTTCTTCACTGCTGACCCTTGGCAAGAAGTTTCCAGGAACATAGACATACATTCAAACAAAGTGCACTGGGGATGGCATGTAATTATTTATACCTTTATTTGCACGCTTTCATGGTTTATCTGTGCAGACACCATAGAGAGTGTTAAACTGCCAAAAGCCAATCAAGAAGCAGGAATTGTTATGAAGAGTGACATGGCACTGTCCTTTTACATTCTCATTCTTATTTGTATTCTGGTGTGCATCCACAATATACTAGGCACAATCTACACAAACAGGAAGACATGTTCCCTGCCCCAAAGAACTTACAAGCTAGGCAGTATATGGAGGACACAAGACAGGGATACAATCAAAATATGTCCAATTCTTATATGCATAATGGCTAGGTTGAGAGCCAAGTTGAGGAGAGATTTATTCATATAGAAAAAAAAACATTTATTGTGTATTTTAACACTTTAGCTCCCGTTCTGGTTCTTGCTTATCCTCTCAGATTGTCAAGTCTTTGGGGCAAGGTTTGTATCTGCATGTATGGCTGGACAACACCCAGCACACTGTGAGCACTATTAAATACAAAAAATAAATTATGATAATAATTTAAGTGAATGTGTGTGTCAAGTAGTCTTTAGAGCCCTTCCCAGCCAGCTTCTTGCTGCAGGAGTGGAGCCCACCTGCTTGTGCATAGCTGAAAACATTTACAAAAGCTTTTCAAGTAACAATTTTCCAAATAAGCAGAGGTTCTGGATGCAGTTAGGTCCCCTCAGCTATTGGATACATGTCTGTATGTTCTGGTTAGTTTTAGGACTTATTCAGCACTTTAAAAACATTAAAGCTGAAATCCTGCCTCTACTGAAGTTAATGCAAAACTCCTATTGACTTCAACAGGGCCCAGGTGTGACCAAAAGCACCCCTGTGAATACCCTATGCAGTATTGTAAGAATCTTTGTATAAAATATGCCTTGTGAGTTATCAGTTGAAAACTAACACCACACTGGTCAATAACATCATGATGAAATATATGTAGCAACATTATATGTAAAGTTATGAATTTCCCCTGTATGATGTTATTAGCACATGTTCAAAATGAGACAGCCGTGCCTAGGCAAAAGTTATTAAACAGTCCTATCCTAAACAAAGGAATGTGTGTATACCCCAATTTACATACAAGTAGTAATTGGGTCCTTGAGACAGCAAAGGGGGGAAATGGCAGGAGATGAAGCAAATCTTCATTTAAGCAAACATAGGCAAGAAGAAAGAGCATAGAGCCTCCTTCATTTCCTTATTGCCTTCTTTACTGTTTGAATAAGCTTTGCTTTGAGGGGTAATCTTCAGAAGGTTCCACTTCGAAGGAGTGACTGGACTATAAAAGTAAGGGGCAAAAACACCCCAGATCATCTTTTTTTTACACCTAAGACGACAAAGGAACCAGCCCTTTGACTTTGGGAGCAGACCCTGACCTAAGAATTTAGTCAGCCGTGATGCTGGGATCATGTGGTAAGGATTTTACCTTGAACCAAATCTAGCTTGTTGAGTTTTGGTTACTAGAAAGCATTTTATCTTTATTTCTCTTGTAACCATTTCTGACTTTAATGCCCAATACCTGAATTCACTTAAAATCCTACCTTCTTTTGTTAATAAAACTTGTTTCACTTTTAATCTAAACCAATCCAGTGCTGTGTTTAAACTGAACTGGTTGGTAACTCCAGTACAGTAGCAGACTGTTGAATACTGACCCCTTACAGGGGCAAGGACCTTTAATATCTGAATTTTCCAGGAGAGGACTGGACAGTGCAGAACACACTTTTGGGGAAAATTTGGAACTGGGAATATGTTGGGAGTCATCCTGCTAGTAATAAGCACGGCTGGTAGATGCCAGAGTGTGTCTGGTGTTTGCTGACAGACTGCTGGGGTCAGAGCTGCTGCAGGGCTGCAGCTATACACAGACACTCAGGTGTGACCTGCAGGCTGGCAGGCTGTTTGGGAGCTACAACAGCAAAGCATTGTGAGGCACCTAAGATTGAGGGACGGGGTGACAACCTCTCACTGGTCTGGATAGCACCCTGGAATGTGATACCAGGATTTCACCTTATTTAATTGTCACAATCCCTCTGTGAGGCAGCCAGGTATTATCATCTCCTTTTCACAGATATGGAAACTGAGGCACAAGGTGCTAAGGATATTTACAAATGTGGGTGTATACAGCTAAAAGTGGCCTGATTTCCAGTGGTTCTGAACACTCATCTCCCATTGTTTAGCATCTTGGGCTTTTGCTGTTTACGCTACACATGTACATTTGAAAAGTTTGTCTTTGTCTAAGCTGGAATTGTCTGCATCATTTTGAGAGGGTGCCACTGTGACCTGCGCAGGCCTACAAATGCTGGTTCTGTCTGCATCAGATCGGTAATGCTACAAAGTTGTAACAAATGAATCCTGGGTTTTCCCCCAATTGCCGCCCCACAGCATAATTCTCTATCTTTAAACAATCCCTGGTCTGAAATCCGTCCCACTGTCTCACGCACTTACCTCTAACTTAACCAAATGTAACATCAAACCAAACAACTGAAGTTGTATATTTAAATTTCCCTGTATCTGTGGGGTACATGCTGGGACTGGTTATTGGCTTGCCCCTGCTCTTTACTAGAATGGTTCTAAGAAATAATATATATTGTTTTGAGATAATGCAGTAACTACATTATAACTTAACAGTTCTTTGCACTTCATAGTCCATGGTATCAATGGTAACTTTGAAGACAGTTCTTAATTTCTCGGCTAAACTATGCAGAATCAATTTCTGGTCCACTAAGCTTCTGAAAGTCATAACTCTTGGCAGCAAATGACATACTTGTCTGTCTCCATAAACCAAAGTCACTTGTGTCTTTGTGGATAATGACGCTAGAAACTGAAGCATAAGATCACAGGAGCTAGCTGCAGTGCACAGGTGAAAATCAGTCTTAACAAATTTAAGTAACCATTACTATAATACTTTGGTTGTTAATAAGAGCAAAATTGAGAATTCAATCCACAAGAGATCCTGTTGCAAATAGGGGAAAAGAGCTTATAACTAGACTCCATGGATAAGTAAACCTGAATCAACATCAGGTGCTCATTAGGACTTCTGCCGGCCTCAGCTGTCAAATCTTCCAAAGGAGAACTGGTAGGTGCATATTGCAAGATTACAAATTGCTCCCAGGTAATAGGAGGTGTGTAGAGGAGGACTAATAAGGAAACTGAGGCAGCTCCCAAAGATGCATTTGGTGAATAAATAGTAATGTACTGGGGAAAAATTTAAACCATCTATATTTAATTCAAGTACCTGACAATTAGGGTACTCAATCACTCATTTGATAATGCTGGCAGTTTATACCCCACGTTATTATTATAAAACATTTATATACAGTAGACTTACACACAGTGCTTTACAAACACACAGCCAACAGAAATGGGAAAGGATTAGGAATACAGATGAGAAGTTCTGTTTTGGAGAGAATTTGTTTGAGATAGAAAGTGGACATCCAAGAATAAATGTCAGAAAAGCAGGTGCAGACACAAGACTGGGTGGGGAAAGAAGTCGGATTAGTGAGATAGAGCCAGGAGCCATTGGCACAGAGTTGGAGACATGGAAAGAGATAAGGTAACCAAGAGTGTGTGTGCACACATAGAAAGAAGATAGGAATGAGGATAAAACCCTAAGGGACACCAACAGACAGACAGGAGTAAGAGAGTTTAGGGCAAATTTAAAAACATGGTAGCAATGTGGTCAGCAAGTTAGGGGGAAAGCAGGCAGGGCACAGAATCAAGTAAGCCCAGGAGAAAGAGGGAGAGACAGCAGAGATTGAGACAGCTATGAACAATGTCAAATGTAGAAGACAAATCAGGAAGAAAGAGAAAATAGAAGCACCCCATTGATTTAGCTAGAAAGAGATCATTAGAGGCTTGGTGAGAGCTGTTTCAGTTGTGTGGAGAGGGCAGGAGCCGGATTGGAGGTCACTGCATATTTCAGGATACTGAGGGATACTAGAGAGCTAGGCAAACAGCTGGGGAGCCAGCCAGCCAGAGAGCCAAGCAGGGCAGCCAGGCACCCACCTGACAAGCCAGCTTGACAAGGGAGCAGCCAGCTGGGGAGCTGGGCAGCCCAGCTGGCAGGCAGTTGGAGAACTGGCAAGCCCAGGAAGCTGAAGAGCCCACCCCAACATGAGCTGGCCAGCCTGATTTCCTGACAGCCTGCCCACCCACCTGTCAGCTGGCTGGTGTGTGGGCAGGCTGTCAGGAAACCAGGTGGCCACCGGCCCAGCCTGCTGGCTTCTGTTGAAAGTTTTGACAGAACTGACACATTCCCCTGAAATGTTTTGATTCCATCAAATCACCATTTCTGATGGGAAACTGTTCCATCAGAACATTTTTGACCAGCTCTGCCCAGTAACGTCTCTATCCAGCCCATGACTTCTGTTTGAACTCTAACATTGTTTTTTAAAAAAAGAGATCTGCTCTTGATTTTAAGATTTGAATGTTACAGAATATTCCATGTCCCTAGGTAAGTTGTTCCAGGGTTAACTCCCTCACTATTAAAAACATGCCCCTTATTTCAAAACAAAGACATGGAAGAATAGTCTTGTACTTTCAGATATTACAATTTACAAAATCTCTGACAGCCTGTATAACGTCCACCTGTGAGAGGACAGAGAAATCCACAATAAAACCAGTGCAAAGCCTTCTGAGAACATGGGTCTCTATGTCGGCTCACAGATTTTGGACATTCAGGGTCAGATACTCAGCCACAGAAGTCAGTGGATCTGTGCTGATTTATATCAGTTATAAATGAGAATAAATTAGGAAAATTGGGAGATACACTTAAAAAAAAAACAGTAGGGCAGAGAATTCCAAATCGAATACCACTAGCTGCTTATATTTAATCAAGTTTGGATAATATTTTTCAATTTTACATAAACAATCCATAGATGGGGCAAACCAGTATAACCCCGAGCCCCCCACCAGCACCAATACATATGAATAAAAGAGTACTTCTATCGAGTGTATGCTATAGATGGGGCATGCATTTGACATCTACTGAAGATGACTAGATACTCTGGTTTAGCTTTTTGAGCAAAGTTAAGAGTTTCTATAAAGTAAAGGTTTTGTTTTTCAGAAGCCATTCACTCTGGGACAAACTTTCTCAGCAACGCTTAGAGCCATCACTTAGTGAGGCAATGACCCCTGTGTACAGGGTGTCAGAATTGTCTTTAAAAATTTTTTGGAAAAGTTTATTTTAAGAGTATTGTCTAATACAATATTTGAAATTACTTTTTTGAGGCTTGGGGGAAAGGTTGTGGTTTCTGGTAAGATAAGGTTTTCCCCACTCTCTCTTAAAAGCTTCAGAAAGCTGCTTGATGGAAGGAGCAGGGAACAAAGGCCTGAAGGATAAACAAAAGAGGAAAGGGGAAGAATGAAAAATAAAAATCATTTAAAAACAATCTTTTGTCTTCTAAGCTGGATAGACTTTTCTGCCTGCATCTCTACTTGAGCTGAATATTGTGGCACTGTAGAACACATCAAACATACAATAAAGTATAGCAGTAATTGCATAGCCCTGCAGTACTTTCTGTGCACCCAGCAGGGAGTTTTCACTTCATACATTGCTCAACTTTTTGCAGTGAGTCCATAAGTCAATTTGCATACTTAATGCAAAGTAAAGAAGAGTAAAATATATACATATATACATACAATAGGGTCAAACATGTACACCAACTGAATAATTGCATTGGAAATTGTATGAATGTGTCTGCACTTAGCCCGTTAGGTACCTAAGTCACTGTGTGTATATGTAAATACCTTACTTGCACATAAATATGTATACCTAAATTAGGTGTTTGCAGATGCACATCTTTGAAGAAAAGGAAGAAGAGGGGTGCAATACCTGAAGATAAAAGCATCAGTTCTTATTAAAAGGTCAATTTTTCTATCCAAGGGCCAACTGCTTCCCCTATTAGCTAAAACACAGTCTGTGAAGTCATATCACAGACATTCTCAGGATGAGCTGGCCCATTGGATCAAGGAACAAATTTTAACAAACTGTGTTTTGCAATTTTGATTTTATTAAGCTTATACCCTTTGTGACATGAATGATAATATTAAAAAAAAAAAAAAAAAAAAAACTAGCCAGAACCACATAACATACTAAAAAGTCACCCAACCAATTGTGGGCTGGCTCCATTGTCCCATTGGATTTCATTATATTGGTGACACCACAGAACAATTCATTGTGGGTCATCATTGCATTTAAGAGATTGCCGGAGCAAGACTGGTGATGTGAAATAATTTTTACAACTTGAGTTTTAAATTAATTATATGCTGAATAGTGCAGGCCTAATTATGTGTTGTGAATTAGTTATCTGACTAATTTAGCTGTTACTTCTGTTCCTGACTCATTTGTGAACTGATTTTTGCAAATGTGTTTATTGCACAAAGAACAGTTTATGCAAACAAATTTCAGCTAACAAAAACCCCTAATGGGGTTTTCATGAACAGTTCATTTCACCTATTAGCTGACCAATCAGACACCATGACTAACAAAGTCACATGGCATTGTTTCTGTTCCCTGAGTTGATGACAAACTTTTTAAAAGAGAAAATAATGAATAGTGAGTGATAAAGAATGAATAAATCAAACGCTGAATATACGTGTTTACATTCAAATATCCTTACTTGCATGAATGTTTGGAAAATGACCTGGTCCACCTGATTTTTCATGTTAAAAACCCCATGCACACTTGTACAAATGCTTGCAAATGCAAATAATCACTGCTGAAAAACCACCACTCAGCCTCTGAATGCCTCATTTATTGATCTTTGAGGTATTCAGGGCATAAAAATGTGCATACTTTCATTTTTGATAAACAATATAGGATACAAATGTTAGTTTATCTTCTCTCCTGTTATTCCTCTTGGGGTTTTTTTTGTTTTTTTACAGCACACAATGGCAATCTTGCCAAATGCTAAAGAGGTAATCATGCGGTGGTCATTTTTTGAGGGTGTGTTATTTGTCAAACTTTACTCATCCACAGTACCTGTGGATGTGTTATTGGTACTCACAGAACCAAAGGGTGAGGTTAGAGTATTTCATTATCCCTCTCTCTCTCTAATACACAGTAGTAGGAAAATGCCAGGGCACTCTGGGAATGAGATACATTTGGCCCAAAATTCAAGAATTTAACAGAACAGCTGAGAGACATAATCATATTACAATAGAGTTCTCATCCTGTCTGTTCTAATTAATTCATTGTTTTTATTGAAAATTAACACACTTCTAAACAGGATTAATAAGTCTTAATGATGCAACCAATTTTAGATAGCTGGCATTCTGTACCAAAAATGTGATATGCTTCTTTCTCTTACACATGCAACGTAAGAAAATTGAAGTAAAGAATTCCCCCTTCTTCAGAATGCCTCGCTCAGCAGCAGTCCTAATGAAAATCAATACGTTCTAGGTGATAAGATACTTCACTTGGTACTATTGTCATCTTCAAGCTACTCCTCAACTGCATCCAAGATCTATCTCGGTTTGTGATACATTATGCTTCCCCACATTACCAACCTAGTGCCACTCTTGTAGCAGTTTAAGAAACTGCACAGAAATAGTCACAAGAAGCTAATTCACACATTTGGTATCTATGTAGTAGCTCATTGAAATTATATAGCTTAATGTGACCTTTTCAAATTAGCCTATTAAGGTATAATACAGCAATGCCGCCATCCATAGGGAAGATTGTTCTCTCTTTCACAAATATAATTGTTCCACACAAAGGCCAAATACATGGCATGCATCCCACTTCTTAAACAATAGCACAGCTGATTGGTGATGGCTTTAGATCTATAGCCCACTCTATTAGTATACTGTACATACCACTCTACAGTGGGTAAAAAGTCAAACAACAACAGAGTCCTTGCCCAATAAGCTTCAGTAGAAAGGCACAACAGAGTGGAGTGAGGAATTTTATAACTTCAATGCCACTCAAAACAGAGATGTCTTCAGAAGTTTTATGAAGAATGGGAGCAAGCAGAGGAAGGATCCCTTACATAGAGGCTTCTCAAAGTGTAGGTGACAAAATGAAAGGAGACATGAAGTTGGGAATGGGGGGGACCCAACAGAGCAATTGAGGGAGAAGCCCAGGATGTGTGGGTGGCATATAGAGGTGATTAGGTCAGAGATGTAGATAGAGACTCAATGGAAAAAATTAGGAGCTATTTTAGGGGGCACTAGTTTCAAAAGGCTCCTAAACTATTTCTGGTCTTGTCACTGGTGTAGGCCTATGCTAGATATATGAGGGCACAACGTCTAAAAATTTAACTTATTATATGTTTGTACAGTACCTAGTACAAATGGAACCTAGAACTGGGAGGTACTATTGTAATACAAATAGTTTAGACCTCAGGACAAGATGTCAAGATAAACTGTGAAGCCAGCTTTATTGTATATATTAAAGGCTACACTTGAGACTACCTATTATGCATTAAATCAGTCATATTACAGTGCAGGGAGAATGAACTACATAACCTGCTAAAGATCTTTTCCAACCTAAAAGATTTTATGTCTATAGATATTAATATTCATGGTAGAAGCAAGCATCGAAAAACTGGAAGTTTATGTTTACTTCTAAAGCTTGGTCAGCATCAATAATCTCTTCTTAATACTGTCTCATCCATTCTAAGTATAAATGGAGCGCTAGAGCTCAACACAATTTTTAGACAAATTGAAAAAATCCCACTATCGTGCCTGAGCACATCTATACGTGCCTGAGTACACCTTCATATAGAATTGTGCCCTATAGCTTTATGACAGAGTAGTAATGGCTATGTCAGTAAGAAGGATAAACTACTATACTAAAATGAATGAACTGTATGATTTAAGGTTTCAGAGTGGTAGCAAGTGGGCTCTAGTCCACGAAAGTTTATGCCCAAATAAATTTGTTAGTCTCTAAGGTGCCACAAGGACTCTTTGTATGATTTAAAGAATTATACCACAACTGAGCTGAGACTAACCCCAGTTCCTATCGAGTAAAACATGAACCAAATGCTCCATAGATAAATACTGACACATATGGTTGCCATGCAAGCCACTTGTAATCAAAGACTTATGAGATCATTACTGTCTAATGTATACATATATATTTTACACACACACACACACACACACACACACACACACACACTTGAACTTCTTACTTTTTTGCCAAGCCAACAGAAAATATGGAAAATCTTTTTGCCTAATACTGGAACTTTTTCTTTGGCAATATTAAAACCAGCACACTCACTCTCACGCACACACAATGCCACCCCCTCAGCCATGCTGAGCTGCGCCAGCTGAGGATCAGCACTCTGCTTCACCAATGTGGGGTGGGGAATTGGACAGTGGAGAACAGGCTACACCACCCAAAGAGTCCCCACAGTCGGGAATCCTCCGTTGCCCTGTTAGTACAGCCAGACTGTAGACTCTGGCACTCTAAATGTTAGAAATAGGGATCAAGAGTTTAAATAAATTACAGCTATAGAACTACAGCAGCATCATATTTAACATCTTGTTACAAAGGATTGAGAGATTGAACCTTTAGAATTTATTGTATTATGGTTCTAAATGTCAGCATCTATTAAAACAATTCTCATTCTCAATTTCCGAGCCCCGTTAAGCCGAACAGAGGAACACCCAAAACTCAAAAGTAATTAGAAGTTAATACTACCAATTAGATGCTATCTTATGACTAGAAACTACGTACTAATTTCACTGCCATTATGGGTTAACAAGAAAAACAAACTTCTAGGTCTGCCCGCATGGATCTCCCCTCTTTCATATGCAGGGGTCTCAGTCATCTTCATGGTGACATCTCCCTCTTGGGATGCTGCAAAGGACTCTTTGCATGATCTGTGGAAGGGGTGGAGACTGGGAGGGTTGAGGACACGGGATGGACACTGATTTCCCTCCAGCCTCCTGGAAATGACAGAAGAAATAATACAACCTGAAGCAGAGCCGACCCTGTGATTTCCAGAGACAGCTACTGCTAGAGGGCGTCCACCAGTTTTGAGGCCTGGCACCATGGTCTTTTCCAAAGTTTGGGGGTGGAGAAGTAAAGAGGAGGGACAATTTTTAAAATGTTTTAAATCCTAGACCTAAATAAGGAATACTGCCTGACTGAGGAAGAATCATAAACAAACACTGATACAAAAATCACAGGGCAGAAAGCTGTGTTAATTGAATCTGCAAAGGAAAGATCATTAGGATAATTACCTGGGACTCGGGAGATGTGGGCTCAATTCCCTACTGTGACCCTACACAAGTTGCTTAGTCTCTCTGGCCCAGATCCTAATGGAAATTAGGAGCCTGAATACCTCTGAGAATTTGGTTCTCTGGACCTCAGTTTCCATTCTGTAAAATGAGGATAATAATACTGCTCTACTCACAGAGGTGTTATGAGAGTAAAAACATTAAAGATTGTGAGACGTTCAGATAGGACAGCAATGGGAGCTATACAAACACTTAATATACCTAAACAGAATAACCAAGTCTTCAGAATGAGACATTAATATGATTACTTTTTTTTCCAGTGTGTTAATTAACAGGATTTTTGGCTTCTCCCTTGTCCTAGTCGTCAGCAATTAGAACAACTCCTTCCTCAATATTCTTGAAAGCTACATTGTAGCAATCTCTTGTCCTAAGGCTACTGTTTAGCCTTTTGTACAGTTACACTAAAATCTCACACCTACTAACTATATTTACAACACATTTTTTTTTTTAAAAAAAAAGCTCTACTTTTTATTGCAGTTTTCTCGCTCTGATTTTACCATGACCAAAACACAGGGTAGGGATGAAGTGCACTTAAAAGAAAAACAGAAGAGTTGGTTAAAATATGTCTAAAAGGCTAAAAATGCTAAGATAGTTAAGATAAAACCTAGAACTCTGCTAGTTCTTAGCTACCATTGAAAGTCTTGCTTAGGGTTTCTAAGACACTATCAGATTGTTTAATCTTTATGAACCCTGTGGTGAACTCTGAATCCCAATTTTCTTGAAAAATTTATGTACCAAAGCAATTAGAACTCTGTATAACATAACACATATAACAGTCTTATTTGTGTTATTTCTTGTTATTTTATTGAAATACATCCAGCTAATTTTCACTGTATTTACATTTTCCATACTAGCACTCTAGTTTTTTGGAACCAAGCCCACTTCAGGTTTCAAACATCTGCTAGTGAAATAAATACAAAGCATAAAGGAATTATATCTTTGGAACAGCACAATAGTTAGTAACAGTAAGGTGCTCAAACAGAAGGCGCCGGAATACTGAAGAAATATTTTAATTTAAGTTTGAAGGATAAAGTTACACTTCTCTCCTAGGAAGCACATGGCAGCTTGCTCAGAGTGGCAGTGAACTCAGCATGACAAAGAGGCTGAATGGTTGTCATGACCACCTGCCCAGTTATTACCACCGATGCAGGTTGGCACCTGAGGATTGACCATCACATCACTGAGACGTCTTTATCCTGGTCTTGAAAGATGTTCGGCCCAGACCACACAAAGAGAGGAAATCAGACAAGATCACTCTCTTCATGGCCTCTCCTGAGCAACTCTCATGTGAACCTACAATTCCTGCTGCCCCTTCTCAGTGTTTTTAATTTTTCATCACCACCTTATTTCTCCAACCTGTTTCCTATCCTTCCCTCTAGCCGTCTTACCAATAATAGTGAAACTTAGCCAGTCAGGACAGATTTGCAACACGTTGTTATACAGAGTTTGGCAAGCTAGTAAATACTGAGTAGCCTGAGCTTGGTAAGACAAAATAAAATAAATAACTTCATGTTTTAAAAAGAGGGAGATTTGCCTCCAACAGGGGCCAGAGGAAAATAAGAGCAACCCCGCTAACTACTTTCCCAAGCCAGAGAGTGGTTAACTGGATCTTGCACTATATGCCACGCTTGTGATTTTCCAGCAATTGAACTGCCAGCAGCAGATAGAAAAAGCAGCAGTTTATTATCTTTTGCTCTTCTCTTTTCCCTCCCTGTCACATATATGTGTCTGGTTTTGTCTTTAGAAGTATGCAAGAGAAACCAATCCCCTGGCAACCAAACCCAAATTACTCTCAGTGCCCTAGTAATAAGGAAAGTAACAAATACGGTAACATCCTTTAAAAATCCTACCCAATTCTCATAGTGCCCTAAGAAATCTGATTCTCATTCCTCCAAGGAAGAAGCAGATCTTCACAGATCTTTAACTCAAACCCTGTAGACCTCAGGCAATCTACTGCAAGCACAGAGCCATCCACTCAGAAGCACTATTCTTCCACACCAACTCCTGGCCCTGTGCTGTTCTCCCCAGCAGGGCAGATCCATTTGAGTCAGGCATCCAAGGCTTCCTTAGATAGTGGTGGCATAACCCCACCGAGTTCAGAAGAGAAGAGGGGGACTCTAGTAAAATGTTAATCTAGCCTCACGCTGGCTTAGTGCATTTGCAGATTTGCTGCTGGGTGCTAGGGGAACTATGCAACTGTGCTCTCTTCCCCAGCCCTTCCATGGAGTTGGACCCTTTGCTTTTGGTTCCATGTGAGGTCTACCAAATAGCTACATATATATCTCTCCTATTCCCAGTCTCTGGTCCCTACCCCTGTGCAGACTTTGGACACGCAGAGCAGCCCCACAGATGCAGAAGCAGCTGACTGCCCTTTCATGCAGGAGGTGGTTGGGGAGGGAAGAACAATCAATATTAAGGGTGCCTTCTGTGCCTGGTTTCAGAGTAACAGCCGTGTTAGTCTGTATCCGCAAAAAGAAGAACAGGAGTACTTGTGGCACCTTAGAGACTAACAAATTTATTAGAGCATAAGCTTTCGTGGACTACAGCCCACTTCTTCGGATGCATATAGAATGGAACATATATGTTAGTCTCTAAGGTGCCACAAGTACTCCTGTTCTTCTTTCTGTGCCTGGATGAGGGTGGTGAGAAAAACTCTGGGGCACAAATTGCCTCATAAATGTTCAGATCAAGTTGTTCCCTCAATTGTACCTATTTAATCAGTGTGTGCGTAATTTGGTTCCTTCTCACTAGTTTAATCACCTGAAGGATGTTCTTTAGCTAATAAGAATTATTAGTTCAACAATACAAGTTATGCAATAAGTCAAACTTCCTCAAATTGTACAGCAGTATGGTAAGAAAGCTTAGTTTCATATATTTCTCTTTTCATCAGTTTGGCTAACTTTTTACACTTCTAAAAGTTAATCTGTTAACATCAGAAACCAAAGGTATCTAATTATCTGTAAATTAAATGCAGTGCAAAAAAGACATAATACAACTTCTCTGTTCTTGACTTAATATCTTAACCCTAGGGATGACTTACTCATGAAGTGAAAACCAATTCAATCTAAATGATGACAGCTGAAAAATATTGTTCTGCTTTAAGTGATTTTATACATCATCGGCATTACAATGTATTATAATACAATATTTTGTAATGGAGATTACCTGGAAATGACAATATACAACAGGACAATATTTTTGAATGAGTGAGAGAGATTTTTCCTGTTGTGAAGGATCTGGCAATACAGATAAAAAGCACTTTTCACTTTCCAGTGAACACAATGCTATATTCCAAAGTTATTTGTCAGGAGAAATTTCCAAGTACACTTACAGTGTCAAAAACTATAGGTCATAAAATCCAAACCAGGTATCAATCTCACTTCAGAAGAAGTATTCTTTTAATTGCTTTATTCTTTTACCAGGTATTTATGTAAAAAACAACTTTATTGTGCTTCTCTGTAGACTGCTTATTTGGTGGAATTAGAATTTATTTTAAAACTGAATTCTTTATGAGCCAAGACTGGATGTGAACAATGGGAAGCCAAAGCTTTTTTCCCCATTATGCTACATGACTTCTTTATTTGTCAAAAATTTTAATGAGATATTTTGCTCAGTTTTCAAATGAAACGTATATAACAGTATGAATCATAAATTAATAACACTTGATGACACGGATGATTAAAAAGTAATACATCAAGAAAAATAAAGCCATCCAGGCATACAATAGCTAGTACTACCGGCAAAGAGGTAATTAAACAGTCATTATTTGCCAACAATGACTACACAGTGGTACAGTATTTAGGATCCTAGTGCTTTCAGAAGTTAGTGGCAAAACTCTCTTTATTCTCAGAATAAGAAATGACTAAAGGGGAAAATGTATCTCTGATGCCATGTTGTGGTGTCTGTTGACAAAATATGGCTTTTCAAAATGATGATCAGCAAAACTATAGTTTATTTTTATACTTTTTTTTTAAATCTAAGACACTACATATTAACACATTATGTTTAAAATAATATTTAATTTGCAAGTTTGAGCCCTCAAAAATTAGGAAATGCTAAAATAAGGCTGCCCATGCAACATTAGTTCTGCCTTGTTGTGAGAGTGCATTATGATTTAGGCTGCTCAAAATTTTTCCATCAAAACCTTTTTATTTGAAACCTGTCTTTTCAACTCAATGAATTGGAAAAAAGAAAAAGAAACCAAACACCCAAAAATCAAAAAGTTTTGATTTCAAAATGTTGCTGGTGTTCCTCAGGGGAGCTGTAGTTTAGGTACTTCATGCCCCCATTCTCCTGTATGGACCAGATTTCCCAGCTGGCTTACCTCTCTCATGATTAGGGCCCTACCAAATTCACAGCTGTGAAAAATGCATCCCAGGCTGTGAAATCAGATCTCGCCCATGCAATCTAGCTACTGTAGGGGAGGAGAGGGGCAGGTCTGGGGGTGCCCCAGGTCAGAGCTCCTACCAGGCACTGGGCTCCAGTGGCTAGTCCCAGTGAGGTTGGGGAGGGACCGGACTTCCTCTTCCACTGCACAGCTGCTCTTGGGAGGTGGGGGGGGGAGGAGAGAGAGATCAGACCCACCTCCAAATATCTCTCCTGGCTACAGAAAGCTCTTCAACTGAAGGCAGCACAGAAGTGAGAGTAACAATCCTGTGACTCTACAATAGCTTTGCGACCCCTCTATGACTTCCTTTTGGGTTGGGACCCCCACAGTTACAACACCGTGAAATTTCAGATGTAAACATATGAAACCGTGAAATCAACTAATTTTAAAATGCTATGGCTGTGAAATTGATCAAAACGGACCATGAATTTGGTAGTGCCCTACTCATGATGCACTGTGGCAGCTCAGCAAGAGGGGAGACTGTGGTGCTTCATGGGAGATGTAGTCTGGCCAGAGAGCCCAGCCTCAAGAGAAGAATTGGGGCATGAGACACCTAAACTACAACTTCATGAGGTTCCTTGGCAACATCTCTGAATCAAACTTTTCAGTTTTTGCAGCCACAAGGTTTTGTTTCCCAAAAAACGGTCAAACATTTTCAGAGGGGAAAACCAGTTCTAATTATGATTCTCTCTGAGCCTCACAAACATTAATTATTTTCACAACACACTGTGAAGTAGGGAGGATGTTCATAGATGAGGAACTGAGATTAAGCCTAAAATTTTCCAATGTATTGACTGTATATGGTCAGCCTACTTGAGACATGTAGGGGCTCATTTTTCAGAACACTTAGCATTCTTATAGCACTTATATATGTTCAATGCACTGTAAAGACATTAACAGGTTATCCCCCACAACACCCCTGTGAGGTAGGTGGACAAATATTATCATTTTCATTTTACAGATAGGGAAACAAACAAAAAGGCAAAGTGACTTGCTCACTGTCACACAGTGAGTCAATGACACAGCCACGATTAGA
Organism: Trachemys scripta elegans; assembly: GCF_013100865.1. Classification (NCBI taxonomy): domain Eukaryota; kingdom Metazoa; phylum Chordata; order Testudines; family Emydidae; genus Trachemys; species Trachemys scripta. The sequence continues at coordinate 66,331,583 of NC_048303.1, read as the reverse complement.
ATTCAGGACCTCCTGACTCCCAACCCTATACTTATTACTCCAGACTATATTGCCTTACTGTCAGAGATGCTGATCATCCACAGCATTCACTGACTTCAGCTGCAGCTGTTAATGCTCAACATGACAATCTGGGGAATCTATGCATAGCTTATGAATTGTGGCTGATATTGGGGACTCTCTGTCTTTGTTGGATTGCAAATTATTTTGAATGTGAAGCTCGTTTGGCTTCTCTGTGTCTTTTGCCTTCATGTTGAGCTAAAACCCACAGGAGGTAATAAGAGAAATTCTTGCAGATGGCACAGGGCTAACAGTAGAGGGTCATTAAACTTTGATCATGGGCCATTAAAATGGGTCCCCCTTGGACAAAGAGATGGCAACCACTCAAGGTAAACCAGTTTTTCAAATCTGAACTCCAGGGGAAACATAACTAAGTAACAGATCTCCTGGTGGGGGACTTTGATCACTTGACAAGAATGATAAGAGGGTCACCTGACAAAAGGGGATGTGAGGTTAAAAAGAATGGGTCTCTCACCAGCCATTCTGTGAGAGAGCAGAACAATTAAAGTAAAGTAAAGAATAATTGTCTCTAGAAAACTTTGCAAATGCCTATGTGTGTGTTATGTGCTACACCTATCACATGTCCCCGAGCTGTAAACCCAGAGGACCCAGAAGACTGGAGCTCTGGGAGAGGGTGTACTTAAGCTACTGGAGGTCTGTGGGATCTAACACTGATCCTGGAGCCTAGGGCAGATGGGCTGAGAGGTTCCATTTCCCTGAAGGAATAATGGACAGAGAGCCTGTGCCCAGGTGCCAGAGAGGCCTACAAACAAAGTGCTGCAGCCTGTGGTTGGAAGTTGATAGATGTTTGGCTTCATGTGTGTGTTCCCTCTGTGCGCCGCCCCAGCCCTGTGCAGACAGCTGGCACGGCAGACCTCGAGCGAACCGCCCAATGACCACAAGATCCATTAAGAGATGAAGGCACCCAGCCAGATTTATTGTCGACAAAGCATGGTACTAGTATCCCGCAGACTCTACTGGACCACTAATACATGTATGCCCATAACAATGGACCAGCTCAGTGAATGGCAGGACTTTCCGTTCCTCCCTAGGCCAGACCTAGACATTCTCTCAGAGATACCTCTTTATACCCTGATACAAACAAGTTACATACTGCCCCTCTGACATGGCTAGTTGTTACCCATCTCCTTGTACATGTTGGTTCAATCAAAACATCTCTTCATCACACTGTCATCCTGACCTTCTCTTTTAGGTGGGGTCAGTGTGTTTCTGTTATTCTTTGGGGATGTTTTTGTACCATCCTTGATATTGGGATGTTCTGGTACCACTCTTCGGGAACGTGTTTGCGTGAGTACTCTGTGCCTAGCACTTTTTAGGAATGTGTGTTTCCACAATATCAGCCCTGTTCTTGCCAGATTTTGTGAACTTGCAAGCAGGCAAAGCCTGACATTTGCTCATAGCCTGACTTCTGCTAACTTTGCTTTATATCAGCAAAGCTTGGTCGCTACTTTAGCTCAGGTTTCATACCAGGCCTCTGATACAAGGGCTTATATCTCAGGCTCTTTTTTTTTTTGTCTTTTTATGGGGAGGATGTTTACCCATCATCCCGGAAAAACATAATGCACAGAGTGAAAATGGCCCAGTGGGCTAAACACTGTTATGTGACCACCTTACTTTACCATACATGCATTTATGCCCCATCTGTCCCTCGGTCTCTTCCTACTACACAGCCTACTCAGATCAAGGGAAGCTTAAAAGCATACGAACTTCACCGAGGTGGGGCCCAAACAGCAGTCTGGTGAGCATCCAGCAGAGGGAGCTCTCCTAGGGCTGTGTATGACTCAGACTTTAAGACCAGAAGGGACCATCATGATTATTTACTCTGACATCCCGCACATCACAGGCCTCAGAAACTCACAGCCCCCCTCCCCCATTCTGGTAACAGACCCCTAACCTCTGGCTGAGCTACTGAAGTCCTCAAATCATGATTTAAAGACTTCAAGTTACAGAGAATTCACCATTTACTCTCGTTTAAACCAGAAGTGACCTATGCCCCATGCTGCAAAGGATGGTGAAACCCCCCAACATCTCTGCCAATCTGACCTTGGGGAAAATCCCTTCCTGACCCCAAATATGGCAATCAGTGAAACACTGAGCATGTGGGCAAGACACACTAGGCAGTTACCTGGGAAAGAATTCTCTGTAGTAACTCCCCATCTAGAGTCCAGTCTTTGGCCACTGAAGATGTTTGCTGCTAGCAGTCACTGATGGGCCACATGCCATTGTAGGCAGTCTCATCATGCCATCCCCTCCATAAACTTATCAAGTTCAGTCTTGAAACCAGGTAGGTTTTTTGCCCCCACTGATCCCCTTCCAAGTCTGCTCCAGAACTTCATTCCTCTGATGATTAGAAACCTTCACCTAATTTCTAGCCTAAACTTGTTGATGGCCAGTTTATATCGATGTGTTCTTGTGTCACTATTGATGCTTAACTTAAATAACTTTATCCCCTCCCTGGTGTTTATCCCTGTGATGTATTTATAGAGAGTATTCACTGCATACCTGAAAATCGGGTCCCCCGACTCTCAAGTTGGACACACAGAACCCGAGGAACATACAGTGGCACTTGTGAACTTGGTTTAAAGTGACTTGCCCAGAATCACATTGGAAGTCAGTGGCAGAGACAGAATCCAGTTCTCATGGATGGCATTCAAGTGCCTTAATTACAAGATCATCCTTGTTCTTCTTCCTGTCCCTTGCCTCATTCATTACACAGCTTTCAAATTCTACAATAAATGAGAAAAGGACCTGCAGCCTTGTTCACCAAATTACCCGGATTCCTAACATCCAGAAATCGCCTCTTCTCCAGGAAAACCTTCTGGGTTGATCTATGTGATCTACTTTGTTTAGAACAGTAACAGTTTTACTATACTGATGAAAAGGTCTCTATAAACGAAAGATATTATAATTAATATGACTGGCTAAAATTTTCAGGCAGGTTTTTAAGTTCTTTCTTAGAGCAGTGTTATTGGTTTTTACAAAGTGCATCCTCTTAAATAGTAACAGTGTACAAGTGACTGTGCAGTGTCCAAAATGTGACCTCACATTTGCAGCCTTAACTTACAGTAGTCTGAAGACAGTTCATCATGGCATGGGGCCCTATTATTTGAGAGACTCTTCTGAAGGGCGAAGTAGGGCTGACAGCTCTGCTTGTTCCACACGATTTAAGAATGCTTACATTGCCTGGTTCATCCTTCATTTGCTTCCTATGTGGATAGATGTTGGGGGAATTTTAAGGACTCTCCTGAAAATAGTTCAGAGTAATATATAGTTTGGTCTCTGCCAACCAGGGCTAGCACAGGGACAGTGTTTGGATCAAGTCTATCAGCGAATATGAGAGAGAGATTAATTTACCAAGCTTCTTCACTGTACCACAAAATTTAGTTTTTATTAAAAGTGAATATTTTTATTGATTTATTTGTGAAATAAAAGTTCCAAACCTAATTTCTTACTCTAGAGTTCTCTCCAATTTTCACCAATATCCATGCCAACTTTTCTTTCAGCTTCTTTAATCTTACTTTCTAACAGACCAAGGCTGCCTTCTCTTTGTCCACTTTTAGTTGCAGTAGAAGCTATGATCTACCTTGCCTGACAGTCTTACTTGCTATAGTAGCCAGAGAGATCTCAGGAATATTATTCTCATCAACATTGACAGCAGTGAGATATCAAATAGGGTTACCATACGTCCGTTTTTTCCCGGACATGTCTGGCTTTTCGGCACACAAACCCCCGTCCGGGGCGAACTGCCAAAAAGCCGAACATGTCTGGGAAAATGCCGGCCAGCACTTCCCCCTCCCGCGGCGGCTCTGCTCCTCCCCTACTCTTCGGCTCTGTTTAAGAGCCGAGCGCTACGGGCTTTGGGCAGCCCCCATACCTCCGGACCCTGTGCCGCCGGAGCCCGGGAGGGGAAGTGCCCGGCTGGGGGCGCAGGGTCCGGAGGCAAGGGGGCTGCCCGAAGCCCAAGCGCTACCGGCTTCACGGTTTGCTGGGCCGCCTCCAGACCCTGCGCCCCCAGCTGGGCGCTTCCCCTCCCGGGCTCCAGCTATGCTGGGGAAGCGCCGTCCGGGGGCGCAGGGTCTGGGGGCGGCCCGGCAAACCGTGAAACCGGTAGCGCTTAGGCAGCCCTTTCCGCGTGGCTGGGAGTGGGAAGGAGGAGGGGGCGGAGTTAGGGCTGGGAAGGGGCGGAGTTGGGGCGGGGCTGGGGTGGGAAATGGGTGGGGCCAGGACCCCGTGGAGGGTCCTCTTTTTTTATTTGTTAAGTATGGTAACCCTATATCAAAGGGAGTCTAGATCTCCCATTACATACATTTCCACTAAACTGGTGCATGGGTCCTGCCCAGAACTCTAGATCTCCTAGATGGCAGCTCAATAGTCAGCTACTAGATCATAAAAAATTAGTCTGTTACTAAACTAAAATACAGCATAAACAGGAACAAGGAGAACAAGAACAGGTATAGACATTTGCTATGTTTCTTATATCAATGCTCAGCTGATTCTGTTATCAATCTGCTACTTCAGTTAAAGTCTCATTTGTTTCTAGCCTTCAGAAAGGTAATAGTTTCAGATGTTTTAAAGTACAGTACCAAAAACTTACCACAAGTGATTGGCTTCCAAAGCATAAACCTCTAGTTAAGCTACCACATTGCAGCCCATCCCAGAGAGAGCATGATTTCGATCTTTTTCAGTGGTATCCTGTATCAAACAGGTAAAACCAGCCACAGTCCCTCTCTTTTCTTCACTCATCACACCTCTACTTCCCCCTCTTTATTTCATTTGTCTGCTGCAGGTCTCTTAGTTATAATTCTTGTTCTTAAGATTTTATTTCAAAAATCCAAACTGATCAACATTTTAATGGCATATTTAATTACAGAAAAATATTATCTGAATAATACTTAATTACTCTTTAGACTGAGCTCCTCTGGTCAGAGACCAGACCTACTTTTCTGTTAGGAAAGCACTTAGCACATTGTTCACTCTGCCGTAAGAGATGAAAATTTGCCCAGATTGGAACAGATCTATGGTAGTTCATCAAGCACAGATACAGACAGCTGTACATTATTATAGTATGACCTTGATTATCTGATCAATTATCCAAATGAGCCCAATTATAGAATACCACCTGTTCTCAGTTACAGGGGCATGTCTCCCACACTCTATTAATTACACACAAAATTCCTTCAGTTACATGAACTTACTCAGTGTTAACCACAATATTCAGATAAGCAAGGCTGTACTGAATCTAGCCACCATTGTTATTCAGGGACATACATGTCACTTCCTATTATGTAATATATGATGTAACAGACTTAGACTCCTACAAGGAGTCTAGCACATGACTTTTTTGACCTGGTACTGCATGACATTTTGATTAAAAAACTAGAAAGATATAAAATGAATTAGGCACATTAAATGGAGTAAAAACTGGCTAAATGCTGGTCTCAAAATCTAATTGTAAATAGGGAATCATCATAGAGTTGGTGTGTTTCTAGTGGTGTCCTCAAGAGTCAGTTCCTGACCCTACAAGCTAACATTTTTATCAATGATCTGGAAGAAAACAAAATCATCCCTGATAAAGTTTACAGGTGACACAAAAGTTGGGGCAGTGGTAAATAATGAGGAGGACAGGTCACTGATATAGCGATCTGAATAACTTGGTAAGCTGGACACAAGCAAACAATGTGTGTTTTAATATGGCTGAATGTAAATGTATACTATGTGACAGACCCAGACCAGTGGGGTACAGGAGTCTGGTAGAGGGCAAATATACTGGTCACTGGATGAGTAGTTTTCTGTTCCCTGAGTGACCAGAGCAGGGGCTGCACTAGAGTAATCAGGAATCTGCTAGAACCAGTTAAGGCAGGCAGGCTAATTAGGACACCTGGAGCCAATTAAGAAGAAGCTGCTAGAATCAAGAGTACTTATGGCACCTTAGAGACTAACAAATTTATTAGAGCATAAGCTTTCGTGGACTACAGCCCACTTCTTCGGATGCATACAGAGTGGAATAAATATTGAGGAGATATATATACACACATACAGAGAGCATAAACAGGTGGGAGTTGTCTTACCAACTCTGAGAAGCCAATTAAGTAAGAGAAAAAAAAACTTTTGAAGTGATAATCAAGCTAGCCCAGTACAGACAGTTTGATAAGAAGCGTGAGAATACTTACAAGGGGAGATAGATTCAATGTTTGTAATGGCTCAGCCATTCCCAGTCCTTATTCAATCCTGAGTTGATTGTGTCTAGTTTGCATATCAATTCCAGCTCAGCAGTCTCTCATTGGAGTCTGTTTTTGAAGTTTTTCTGTTGTAATATAGCCACCCGCAGGTCTGTCATTGAATGACCAGACAGGTTAAAGTGTTCTCACACTGGTTTTTGAGTATTATGATTCCTGATGTCAGATTTGTGTCCATTAATTCTTTTGCGGAGAGACTGTCTGGTTTGGCCAATGTACATGGCAGAGGGGCATTGCTGGCACATGATGGCATATATCACATAGGTAGATGTGCAGGTGAACGAGTCCCTGATGGTATGGCTGATATGATTAGGTCCTATGATGATGTCACTTGAATAGATATGTGGACAGAGTTGGCATCGGGCTTTGTTACAAGGATAGGTTCCTGGGTCAGTGGTTTTGTTCAGTGATGTGTGGTTGCTGGTGAGTATTTGCTTTAGGTTGGGGGGTTGTCTGTAAGTGAGGACAGGTCTGTCTCCTAAGATCTGTGAGAGTAAAGGATCATCTTTCAGGATAGGTTGTAGATCTCTGATGATGCGCTGGAGAGGTTTTAGTTGGGGGCTGAAGGTGACAGCTAGTGATGTTCTGTTATTTTCTTTGTTGGGTCTGTCTTGTAGGAGGTGACTTCTGGGTACTCGTCTGGCTCTGTCAATCTGTTTTTTCACTTCAGGAGGTGGGTATTGTAGTTTTAAGAATGCTTGATAGAGATCTTGTAGGTGCTTGTCTCTATCTGAGGGATTGGAGCAAATGCGGTTATATCTTAGAGCTTGGCTGTAGACAATGGATCGTGTGGTGTGTCCTGGATGGAAGCTGGAGGCATGTAGGTAAGTGTAGCGGTCAGTAGGTTTCCGGTATAGGGTGGTATTGATGTGACCATCGCTTATTAGCACAGTAGTGTCCAGGAAATGGACCGCTTGTGTGGATTGATCTAGGCTGAGGTTGATGGTGGGATGGAAATTATTGAAATCATGGTGAAATTCCTCAAGGGCTTCTTTTCCATGGGTCCAGATTATGAAGATGTCATCAATGTAGCGCAAGTAGAGTAGGGGCGTTAAGGGACGAGAGCTAAGGAAGCGTTGTTCTAAGTCAGCCATAAAAATGTTGGCATATTGTGGGGCCATGCGGGTACCCATACCTGTGCCGCTGACTTGAAGGTATATATTGTCCCCAAATGTGAAATAGTTGTGGGTGAGGACAAAATCACAAAGTTCAGCCACCAAGTTAGCTGTGACATTATCGGGGATACTGTTCCTGATAGCTTGTAGTCCATCTTTGTGTGGAATATTGGTGTAGAGGGCTTCTACGTCCATAGTGGCCAGGATGGTGTTTTCTGGAAGATCACCGATGGATTGTAGTTTCCTCAGGAAGTCAGTGGTGTCTCGAAGATATTTCACATTTGGGGACAATATATACCTTCACCAATATATACACTTTAACCTGTCCGGTCGTTCAATGACAGACCTGTGGGTGGCTGTATTACAACAGAAAAACTTCAAAAACAGACTCCAACGAGAGACTGCTGAGCTGGAATTGATATGCAAACTAGACACAATCAACTCAGGATTGAATAAGGACTGGGAATGGCTGAGCCATTACAAACATTGAATCTATCTCCCCTTGTAAGTATTCTCACACTTCTTATCAAACTGTCTGTACTGGGCTAGCTTGATTATCACTTCAAAAGTTTTTTTTTCTCTTACTTAATTGGCTTCTCAGAGTTGGTAAGACAACTCCCACCTGTTTATGCTCTCTGTATGTGTGTATATATATCTCCTCAATATTTATTCCACTCTGTATGCATCCGAAGAAGTGGGCTGTAGTCCACGAAAGCTTATGCTCTAATAAATTTGTTAGTCTCTAAGGTGCCACAAGTACTCCTGTTCTTTTTGCGGATACAGACTAACATGGCTGCTACTCTGAAACTTCTAGAATCAATTAAGGCAGGCTAATCAGGGCACCTGGGTTTTAAAAAGGAGCTCACTTCAGTTTATGGTGGGAGTGTGAGGAGCTGGGAGCAAGAGGCGCAAAGAGCTGAGAGGGTGTGCTGCTGGAGGACTGAGGAGCACAAGCGTTATCAGACACCAGGAGGAAGGTCCTGTGGTGAGAATAAGGAAGGTATTTGGAGGAGGCCATGGGGAAGTAGCCCAGGGAGTTGTAGCTGTCATGCAGCTGTTACAGGAGGCACTATAGACAGCTGCAGTCCACAGGGCCCTGGGCTGGAACCTGGAGTAGAGGGCGGGCCCGAGTTCCCCCGAAACCTCCCAATTGACCTGGACTGTGGGTTCTCCCAGAGGGGAAGGTCTCTGGGCTGTTCCCCAACCCACATGGTGAATCTCTGAGGCAAGAAAATCTGCCAATAAGTGCAGGACCCACCAAGATAGAGGAGGAACTTTGTCACAACACCTAGGAACAAAAAATTTAGGCCATACTTACAAGATGGGGGACTCTATCCAGGGAAGCAGATTTGGCTGTGGTGGATAATCAGCTGAACGTGGATGGATGGCAGGAGAGAGATCACTTGATCATTAACTGTTAGTTCACTCCCTCTGGGGCACCTGGCATTGGCCAATGGCGGCAGACAGGATACTAGGCTGGATGGACCTTTGGTATGACCCAGTACGGCCGTTCTTATGAGCTCCCAGTGTGATGCTGTGGCCAAAAGGGCTAATGCAGTCCTTGAATGCATAAACTGGGGAATCTCAGGTAGAAATAAAGGGTTATTTTACTGCTGTATTTACCACTGGTGCAACCACTACTGGAATATTGTGTCCAGTTCTAGTGTCCACAATTCAAGAAAAATGTTGATAAATAGGAGGGGGTTCAGAGAAGAGCCACGAGAATGATTAAAGGATTAGAAAATATGCCTTATAGTGATAGATTCAAGGAGCTCACTCTATTTAGCTTAATCAGAGATGGTTAAGGAGTGACTTGATTACAGTCTATAAGTACCTAAAGGGGGAATATTTGATAGTGGTCACTTCAAGATAGCAGAGAGAGGAATTACATAATCCAAAGGCTGGAAGTTGAAGCTTGACAAATTCAGACTGGAAATGTGGCATACATTTTTAACAGTGAAGGTAATTAACCATAGAACAGTTTGACAAGGATCATGGTGGATTCTCCATCACTGGTAATTTTTAAATCACAAGTAGATGTTTTTCTAAATACGTGCTCTAGGAATTATTTTGGGGAAGTTCTCTGGCCTGTGTTATACAGGAGGTCAGACTAGATCAATGGTTCTCAAACTGTGGGCTGGGACTCCAAAGTGGGTCATGACTCCATTTTAATGGAGTCACCAGGACCAGGATTAGACTTGCTGGGACCTGGAACTGAAGCTGAATTCTGAGCTCCACCCCGACCCGGGGCGGCGGGGCTCAGGCTCCGGTGCCTTCTCCCCCCACCCTGGGTCATGTCGTAATTTTATTGTCAGAACAGAGTTGCACTGCAATGAAGTTTGAGAACCACTGGACTAGATGATCATAATGGTCCCTCTGGGCTTGGAATCTATGAAGCTATTAATTATTTTTCTCAACTTTTATGGGTTTTTAAACCCTATGTCAATCATATAAATGAACTAATCTGTACAGACACTGAAAAACTGTAATGGATTTTTTTTAAATTATACCATTTGTTTTCTTAATGCATTTCAGAATAAGAATCACAAAAAATTAAATGAGCAATTGTTTATTTTTAAACTGTTAAGCGAATGTGAGAGTGTAGGGAGCTAAACTATTGAAACTTGAAACTAAAGACCTCTGTTTTTCCATAGAAAACAAACAGCACAAGCAGTAGCAATGCAAGCTTTTCACACAATTACCTTTTCCCTCCTGCCAGCATGCCAAACATAGATGCTGAAGGAGCACCTCTAGTTTCATTTCTACGCCAGTTTAATCTTTGGCCTGTTTTCAAAGACTACAAATTAGTGCCAACATCTTATTGATGCAGAACCTGTCCATTATGTCTTGCACTGAGACCACCACTTAATGTAGCAGTTAGGCATGTTTTCACCTACCCACCTGCCGTTATGTTGCCATTCTAGCACATGAATAAAATTCACATCCCTGAACTCCAACCACTCAGCCTTCCCTCAGTCACTCTTTTCCACCCAGTCAGGACCCACCATTTTTCTTCCCCTTCTCTTGGCCTCCTACTACTTTCCTTCTCTGCTTGAGTTCCCTCCCCCACCCCTTTACCAGTCTTCAGAGTGTAGACCTTACTTACTCATGCTTTCCACCAAATCCTTTAAGTATGGGGAGCAGAAGATGCTCTGCTGCTGGAGTGATGGATCTCAGAGGTGAAGAGGGTACAAATTAATTACCAATCCTATCAATACAATTGTGTAGTAATCAAAAAACAACTTACAGTTTTCTTCAACATTTTGACAGCATAAGGCTTCTGAGTTCCTTTCTGCCTGCATCTGTAGACAATGGATGTAGCACCACTAAATGAAAAAGAAACAGTGTTATTATTGAAGGCTATTGAATACATCTTGTCTAATTAGACAACACTGTGTGACTTCTTATTTCCAACTGGAGATTTCTAATAAGTTGCAGAGCAAAGGGTTAAAATATAAACTGCTACATTCTCAGCTGTTTCAGTGCAGCTAGAGGACAAAGATGTAATTACACTGCCTTTCTGCCCCTCAAATCCTGTGAGAAGTCAGAACCTGATACTGTCCCAAATGCAACTAAGAGCAGCTTTAGGTCTGCCCTGACTTCCACCAGCCATCCCTTTGGGCTCTTCTGCCAGTGAAAATTGCCAGATCTCAGTGAAGTTCAGTCACACCTTCTCCTGCCCCCTTGCATGCCCTGAAACTCTCCCTATGCCAGGAAGCAGAAGAGATTGCAAAGCAGAGGTTTAGGGGGAACCCTTTTAGGGCAACTATAAGTTCTCTCTGCTGCTGGAGTGTCACAAAAGGGACTTAATATGGCCCAGGTTCTAGGCCAATGTATCTCACCTTTGTTAATATATTTACAAAGGGGAAAAGATTACTGTGCTAGTATGATACTTGCATGTAGTATCCATTCAATTGCCTGGTTAATCATAGCAAACCCAAATCTCATCCACTTGCTTGCAGACCGTGCCACTAGAAGACAAATTCAGCACTAGCAGAAGCAAAAGAGGCTTTTAGTTAAATCAACTGGAGTAGTACCTAAATACCCCAAGGCTAAATTTGGCCCAAGATCTTCAATTGTCTTCAAGGTGGATTTATTAAACACATCAGGTCAGGGCACTGGTAATGTGCTCAGATTAACATGTTCCATTTGCTATTGCCAAGAAAGGAACTGTACTGTATCCTTTGGCTAGATGCAGGAAAGAATTTTGGGATAGTTTTTGGAGGTTTTGAGGATTTCAGTTAACCTGTTATTTCATTATTTTTCATTTTAGCATTTGAATTTCTTATTGCCAACTTAAGTCAGAAGCAGAAGTACCAAAATACTGATCACCATCACTGATTCTTGTGACATATCTGGACAAACTGGAATCAGGAATTACTTGAAACTTTACAAGAAAGACTGTTCTCATGAGATTTCCATTATCAAAACTACTGAGTCGTAAAGTTCATAGAGTCATAGGTTTTAAAGCTAAAAGGGTTCATTCTGATCATCTCATCGAACCTCCTGCATAACACATCCTCTAGAATTAAACCCGGTAATTCCTGCAGTGGAAGGACTTTCTTCCTCACTCCACAGAGTGAGCACAATCAAGCCCTATAATTTGTTTGAATTAGAACAAACATTTGAGAAAAGCATCTTCATGACAGGTCAGTTCAGAAAAGGTTTAAATAAGTAATTGCTTGAGAGCTTCCATGTATCAAACCATTGACTCTTTTGAAGTGTGTAGAAATGGGCAAACTATGTACAGTGGAGATACTGTGTTTCTTTAGTGTGCAAAAATGAATTTTTTAAAATTTGTAACATATTGATAAATATATAGGAGTATTCTAACTTCCAAAGAATTTCAGAATCATTAAATATATTTAACCAGAATATTTCTCATTAGCCAATATAAAGAACTCTCAAATGGCTCTATTCAACAAGACAGAAAAAATACCCAGAGTTAAAAAAATCCAAATCCTCTAAGTAAAAAGAGTTAATCCCTAAGGACACATTATAATCATCCATATCTTTTCAATATTTTACTAAAGAACTGCAATAGGAAGGTCACTGCATTCATTATACAGTGCTTTACATATTTAAAGTGCTATATAAACATTACACTAATTAATCTTTATATACTCCTGTGAAACAGACAATAAACCCTCTAGAACCGATAATGTAAAATAATATCAAATGTCATCTGATTAAGGCTGGAAAAGGGGAGACAGATTTCTGGAGAGGGGTTCTGTGACAATACTGGGGCAGTCAAAGAAAAGAATTTGGGGTGAGATTGAGTTGTATGGTAGGTGTCTGGGTTTGTTATCCACATTTCAAAAGGAATGATTCAATATAAATCTAGAAGGGCAAGTTTAGAAATGGGGAGGACTTTGTTGTAAAGAGCATTGTCACTGCATCCCCTGGAGTCCTAATTTGAGAGCCACGTTCTTTCCCAAACAATGGAACATCAGGCATCTGGAGAAGAATGTTAAAGAGGCCATTGCTGGCATACCTACAAACAGTCATGGCTGAAAGTGCTATTTCTGTCAGGGAGGAAAGGAGCCTTCTAATTAATACCTAATCCCCTCTTTCAGACACAAGTGGCAAACTACATCAACAGGAAGACCCCCAAATTATTTGACTCATGGTGGGGTGCGCATAAAACAATTGCTGTGAAAGCAGAAATCCATTTCCTTCCAACTGATGATCGTGATGGGAAAGGTCTTTTCCCTATTTGTTGGTTTGTTGTTTTCAATTAAAAGCCCCCACTCTGGAGCCAGTCTTCCTCCTGGGATCGTGCAGAAAGGAGACAGAGGTTTAGAAAAGAGGGAGTAGCATAATGTCGAAGGTGGGCGCTCATTTTCATGAGTTCTGTACTGCTCTGTACAGCTCTGCAACATGCTCACAAGAAGTACATCTTGCTTTGTTTATTTTGGATTTCTGCAGCAGCCCTATCACGATAAATCAGCCTACTGATTGACCAACACACAGAGCTTTCCTGGACCTGCATGGTTTGGAAGGTCATTGATATATTTTTCAGATTAGACCCTCAGTCAAGAGAAAATAGTGGAAAACTTCAGTGCTGAGAAGCTCATGTAAGTCAGGAAAGCTTAGAACATTTGTAATCATAACTGGTGCCCTCATCTTGAGTTTTGTTGCAAGTGATGAGTCTTTATAGTTAAAAAAAAAGATTTTCATGAGCAGGCAGGGTTTGGAAGAGCTCACAACTTCATTTCTGGTTCCCTTTCTCTCACCTTGGAGTATTAAAGTATAACTAAACTCCAAGCATAAATTATTCAGAGTTGGTTGGAAGCATATAAAGAGGACATATAAGAGAAAATACAAGTAGTTTTCCATGCTAGGAGTCTGAATTTCTTCTCTGTGGAAAATACTGGAATTTCTTTTACTGCTCCTGGAAATCAGGTTTGGATGAGATTTATTTTAAAAAGCTCAGATACATACTGCAGAAATGAGTGGGTTTAAAAAAAAAAAAATCTTGCTCTGCTACACAGCGGGATGCCTACAGCAATATCCTATGTCTTAACTTGCAAAAAAGCCTAAGAAACACTATATAAATCTCATCTAATGCTGCTTGAGTATGAATGACTGTAACCCTAACAGCATCCCAGTGCAAGAGGGCAAGGGGCTCATTGGTACCTGGTAGTGAGTTTCAGCTGGCCTGACAAGTTCAGTGTATCCCAATTCATTAATGTCAGATGGTATCTGATGCATGTCATGTACAGCATCAGTGGAAGACTAACAACACACTGATGGTTAATATTCTGGTGTGGTGTGCATGTGGTAAATGCCCAAAGGACAACAGAAATATGAAGGAAAGATGGAACTAAAATGTATTTACCAGACAAGACTGAAGAGTGGGTAAAGAGGTTTCTCCCAGACAAAGAACAAGCTGACACCTCCAGCCAGCTGTCATCAGAGTTGCTTACCAATCACATGGCAAGTGTCCATTCATTTGCATAGAAGAGGGCAGGAACAGATTAACTGGCATTTTAGCAAACACCTACAGAGGAGGAAACTAGCATGGAACTTCCTTCACCACCACACTCCATGTCTCCTTCCATACAGCTTGAATTGACTTTATTTTGGGAGGCATCCTTCAGCAGACTCCATTTCAAAGGTTCACTGGACTATAAAAAAGAGGGGCAAAGAACCTCAAGTGATCTTTCACCTAAGACGAAGAGACACTGGAATTTGTCTTTGGGAAGAGATCCTGACCAGAGGGACCGTCAGCCATCTTGCTGGAAGAAGTGTGTGGTAAGAACCTTACCTGATGCTTAGACAATAGTTTATTTCAGTTTTAGCATTAGGAAATTTATTTTTCCTTTTGTTTTGTTTGTAACCCTTTCTAACTGTATTCCTTGTGCTTGGCATAACTTAAAATCCTCTCTCCTTTGGTTAATCAGCTTGTTTGACTTTTAATCGAAACGAGCCTAGTGCTGTGCTTGAACTGAAGCGATTGTTAACTCCAGCTGAAGTGAGAAGCTGTGACTTTCCTCTCTTCAGAGGAGCCAATGAACCTTATCATTCCTCTGAATGGTCCAGGAAAGGGCTGGACCTGGCGGAGCACACGGTTTTGTGAAATTTAGGACGGGGGGGGGGGGGGGAGTGTTGGATTCACTTGGCTGGTAGTCACAGAGAAAACACACACCAGTACCCGCTCCAGGCCGGTGCAGCACAAGTGTCTTATTTACTGTCACAGGAGAATATTCCCCACTCCAGTGCCAACCAAGTCTAACAAAGTAAGCACTGGCACTGTACCACTCCCAGCTGTCTAGTAACCAAGGCTGGTGGATACCAGTGTGTGGCTGGGGTGTGACAAGCAGACTGCTGGAATCAGAGTACTGAGGGATAGCTCAATGGGTTGTGAGTTCAATCCTTGAGGGGGCCATTTAGGGAACTGGGGCTTTGAGCAGGGGGTTGGACTAAATGACCTCTTGAGGTCTCTTCCAAACCCTGATATTCTATGATTCTATGAACACATAGACCATGCATGCTTGTTTGCTGGCTGTCTGTGTACAGGCTGTGAGCCACTGCAGCAGAGCATTTAAAGCCCCAGGGTTACAGGAAAGGTGACGACAATCCCTCACTGTCTGGATTGCACCCCGGAACACAACAATGACATCTAAACATAAAAGTGCTTTGAAAACAAACCCTTGCTCCCATACAATAAGTTAATTGCACTAAGATTAGGAAAAACTTGTGGGAGGCATCATTACTCACTCATTGTGAATGTGGACAAGCAGCTAGGAAAGGGGATTTTTATTCTACAATGGAGCTATTATTTTGTTGCAATTGTAATGATTTTGGCAAGTTGGAAAATGTAATTCAGTTGTCAATCTCAATGATTTTGCTGTTTTTAGTCTGAGTTTTCACACAAACTTTAGAAATGAAATCCGAAGGGAAAATGAGATGACATACTTTGCACATATGTGCTGTAATATTTTGCAAATTAATTTGAAATAGCTCTTAAAACATTCAACCACAGGAATAAAGCCCCCTTTTCCTTCACATATTTGTATGTATGTATCTTGAGTTTTGTTGTTGAATATTTTTAGACATATATGTTGTGTGTGGATATTATGGATTTTGCAGCTACATATTTGAGTCTTTTGAAATTGCTAAAATGTAAACCAAGTAGAATAGCAGAAATGATAAATTTGCACACACTATTTTTATTTTTTATACACACAACATATGTAGAGTTCGATTATGTAATTAAAGACACTATGATTGTCTTTTTACAGCCTTTAGCACAACGGAGTCCTGGTCCATGATTCGGACTCCTGGGTGCTAGAGTATTACAAATAAATAATAATATGCACACACGAGAGATGTATTAAGGTTTTATGATAGCCAGCCATCTTGGCAGATACTAGGAACTGAATCAGGGAGCTCCAAAGTTAAAAGCATGAATTTCTAAAGCTTGAGCCAGGTTTCATAGCTGGAGCCTGTAACAGACATGCATCCTCCGTGGATCAGGCACTGAGGGAGACACATACCACACACTGACCAGTGTGCAGCAGTATCACAGGCAACTTTAATTTGGGCAGTTTCTAACCTTTGAGTATTCAACTTTGCAATCCCAATGTCCTTTTGTATGCAATAATATATATCATGTAGTAATTCTTGGGGGTTTTGTTAAAATTTGTTGTCCTGGGCATAACTGCTGACTTTCATTTAGACTAAATGTAATGAAGTGACTGAAACAAAGCTGTCTCCAAATCCAAACATGGGTACATGTCTCCACTTAAAGACCCCATCTTCACTGGAATAACCCACATCATGAATCTGGCTAGCTGCTCAGGCGAAAAAAGAGCATGGCTATTATGCTACGGGTGTATATTTATCAGTGTTACACTTCACCTTTCTCAGCAGCTCCAGAGAGCGCTACTCAGTACAATAACACTAACTTATATACTCTCCTCTGTATACTTTACGAAGGCAAATATATTTATGAAGTTAAACAATACACCTCTACCTCGACCTAATGCTGTCCTCGGGAGCCAAAAAATCTTACCACGTTATAGGTGAAACCACGTTATATCGAACTTGCTTTGATCCACCGAAGTGTGCATCCCCGCCCCCCCCGGAGCACTGCTTTACCACGTTATATCTGAATTCGTGTTATATCAGGGCGCATTATATCAGGGTAGAAGTGTACTACCCAACAAGCAAACTTAAAAAAGAGATATGAATGTAGAGATGATTTCTAGTGGAAGTTAAAACAAGATGTGCAGTCTATGAGGTAGAGCGAGATAAAGGAAGGCTGTTCTAGACAACAGGCACTGCAAAGGAGAAGGCGCTTACACCAAGAGTGGTGAGATTATGAAGGAGGACAGTGTGGAGGACAGCACCAGACAAACAAAGGGAAGGGTTAAAGAGCACTGAAGTGTTTTAAAAATTATGGGGTGGAGGGAAGAGGAGGAATTAACTGGATCCTGACACGAGTAGGTAGCCAGCAGAAAATGAAAATAAAATGAATGACACTTAGTTACGGTATTAAAAAATATTTGCAAGGTGTTCAGACACCATATCTGGTATGTACTATAAACACTTGGCAAGATTAGCTACCTCTATCCATGATAAAATAGGCTCAGTTAGGTCAGACAGAGTTGTCTGGCCAACAGCTGATGTGGTCCTAAACCTTTATGTATTTAAGAAGGCCAGGCACAAGCATTCTGCTTATGCTGGAGATTTGAGACATGGGAAGGCTACAGAGAAGAGAATAAGTATTCAAGGGAATTAGAGAGCCAAGGTAGGTGAGTATAGTGAGGCAGTGTGGCCTCCCTCCAACCCAGAGGGGGAGGAACCACACTCTGTGCCCAAGTGAGCGAAGCCAGATCTAATTCGCCCCTCCCACCAGAAGTGGGCAACAGGAAGTATAAAGGGCAGGGCCTCCAGCTCAGTCAGTGGGGAGACACCGAGGAAGGCAGATGGATCCTTGTGATTTAAATTGATTTTTTTTTTAATCAATTCCATTTGACGTCATCTAATCAAACCATGCTTATACAAACAGGAAGGTTCCAATCAAAGAAGTTGAAAGGATGAATGCTTTCAAAAGAATATTTTATCCTGTGCATTTAAAGGGCCTGCATTATGCAGTCACATTAATCTGTGCTGTCACAGAGGCAAATTAATAGCATTAACTCTGTTTTAGGATTTCCATAGCAAGATACTGAATGTTTCTGCAGTCTACAGGTATACAACAGTTAAAAATCAAATCTCTCTCTCTCTCTCTCATTCACACACAGTAATGCAATATCAAAGTAAATTGCCTTACATCTACTATATGACTTATTCTCAATCTTCCAAATGAAGTGGCCCACTGGAAGATTGTTTCAGGGTTAAGCAGAATAAAACCACATTAACTGTTATACAAAACTGTTGACAAACACAAATGAAAACATCATCTGAAAGATTACAGGACTTCAAGATATTATTTCCTGCATTTCTGTAAGCTATGTGAAGTCAGTCCCTCTCATGGCTTAATGTCTCATGAGAAAGCAAAATGCAAGAGCTATATATTAAAACAAGAGGTCCCACCCCAACATATTTTTAAAAGAAATGTTATTTTATTCTGAAATGCAAGCACAAGAAAGATCCTACAACACACCTAAACAGGGAAATGCGTCTCATCTCTTTTATATCAAACAATAATTATTTTCTATCACGCTCAGACATTGAATGTAATACTGATTCTTAACTTTCCAAAAGCTTTCTACTAGAGAAGATGAATCTCTGATGTCAAAGTATTTTTTTTATACAGGTACAGGAATCAGGTATATAATTTTGTATTAGTGTAGGGTTTTTCCTCATTATACTAGGGATAATACAAGAAATAGAAATACCATAAAAACTTATGCAATTCTGCAAAGGACTGGAGAATCATGAAGAGACGCGGGGATTTTATCCTTTATGGAGAGACAAGCTTGAATACCCAGGTCGTATATATTCTAGATGTATTTTGGAGCGAGAAGGCATGGATGATGGAAGAATGCTCATAGTGCATAAAAAAGAAGCCCAATTCTGTTATGTTTTCGAGTTTTGTCTGGCTTGATTTTGACAAGAAAGAAAAATCAATATCCTTTTAGATTTTGAATCCTTGACTTTTAGCTTCCACATTGATTTTCTACCATCTGATTTGACAGTTCAATTTAAAAGTCTATCCTCATCTGGCATGGCCTGCAAAGACAATGCCATAGCACAACAGGGAATTTTAGATGTTCAGACTCTTCATTAGACCGTAGACACAGAAAAACACCTTCTTTGGGAGCAGAAGGACAGAAGTCAAAGCAGTTTGTTAGAATCCCGCTATCTTTGTTACATTTCAAACAGCCAGCTTTCCCCAATACACTTCAAAAAGCTTCAGCTACATACACCAATATTAAATGTTAAAATCAAACATTCTAGTGTTTGTCAATATCCTTAATTCCACTGCTTCCTAGATATTGATTTACAAAATTATAGTTTCTTAGAGCTGGGCAAGGTTGGTAGAATGTTAAAATCCAGATGAGGAAGCCAGGGGCCCTACACAGCAATGGCACCCTCTCCTGGAGGTGGATAGGTGGATTCCAGAAGGCAGTACACCTCTACCTGATATAACGCGACCCGATATAACATGAATTCGGATATAATGTGGTAAAGCAGTGCTCTGGGGGAGGGGGGGCAGGGCTGCGCACTCCGGTGGATCAAAGCAAGTTCGATATAATGTGGTACGATTTTTGGCTCCCGAGGACAGTGTTATATCGAGATAGAGGTGTACTATAAACCCAACAAGATGAGGACCGGGTTGGCATTGATAGGAACTTGAAGAGACCAGATGATTGTATTTCTGATTAGACTCTTAAGTGTATGGAAACTTTTCTCATGAGCTGAGAATTGCAGGAAGCACATGCACATTGGTGTTTACATAAACCCAGCTGGAGCAAGACTCCAGAAACACAGTTTCTCATTATTAGCAACTAAATGTCTTCATATCTGGTAGGGACTCACCCCCTTTTTGACAGCTGCATTTACAGCTAAATAATTTATCTTCCTTAAGTATTTCTAAGTGGTCTATTAACATGGTACTTAAGAACACCAGTTACACAGGTGTGCAGGATAAGATGGATGACACAGGACTATAATATCTGAATGAGGCTGTTGACTAATCTGGCTTCTCTGTCCTATACTGGAAGTGTGTGTGTGGGGGGGAGGGGTTGTTTCAGAGATTGCAATTTCTGTATCAAGAGACTTGTGTATTTCAGTGGGTGGCAGAAAATAGCCTGATCCACTTCTACTTATTTTAGTAAAATAGTACTCATGCGGTCATCTAAGAAAGATGAGGCAGAATTTGGACTACAGTGTATATTTCTGATTTTGCAGTTTGACAACAGTAAATATTGCTACTTTGATACAGAAGGTTAGCTTCTGAGCAATGCTGAAAGGGAAAATGTGGTAATGCAGATATGAGCTGGGGAGCAGAGCACAGGGGTTATATAGTATGGTTGGAGCGAGTCCTGAAGAACAAAACTATTCAATAATTTTTCTCTCCTTTCTTTATCTCCTTTCAAGTATTGGGCCAGATTGTTCATAAAAATAACTATTTTCCTAAAACAATGGGTGTGCTTCTCCCTCATGATTAACAGTTATTTTTCAAGTCAGAAAAGACTTAAGGCAAACAGCCTGTGTCAGCATCAAACAATTTTTTTCACAGACTCATAGAAGTATAGGACTGGATGACCTATTGAGTCCTTTCTAGTCTGGTCTCCTCCCTGCATTCAAGGCAGGACTTAAATAATTACTAGACCTTTCCTGATGGGTGTTTATTTAAAATGCTCTTAAAAACCTCCAGTGAGGGAGATTCCACAACTTCCTTAGGCAATTTGTTCCAGTGCTTAACTACCCTGACATTTAGGAACTTTTTCCTAATGTCCAACCTAAACCTCCCTTGTTGCAATGTAATTAAGCCCATTGCTTCTTGTCTTATTTTCAGAGGTTAAGGAAAACAATTCTTCACCCTCCTCCTTGTAACAACCTTTTATGTACTTGACAATTGTTATCATGTTCCCCTGCCCCCAATCTTCTCTTCTCCAGATGAAACAAGCCATTTTTTCCCCCTCTATCTTCCCTCGTAGGTCATGTTTTCTAGACCTTTAATCATTTTTGTTGCTCTCCTCTGGACTTTCTCCAATTTGTCCATATCTTTTCTGAAATGTGGCACCCAGAACTTGACACAATACTCCAGTTAAAGCCTTATCAGCACAGAGCAGAGTGGAAGAATTACTTCTTGTGTCTTGCTGACAATACTCCTGCTGAAACATCCTAGAATAATGTTTGCTTTAGCTTTTGATCCACTATAAGTCACAGATTTCTTTCCACAGTAGTCCATCTAGGCAGTCATTTGTGACAAGTCATACTGAGCAGCTCTAAAAGTTCAGCAAAGTTAAATTGGTTTTAAATATTTTAAACTAAGACTCCCATTGACTTCAGTGAAGTCAGGATTTCTCCCCAGGTACTGAACTTCTTTGAAAATACTGAGTTAAATTTTCAAACCATCTGCACAAGCAAATATGTAGTTCTGAGCAAAACAAAAAACAAAACAAAAAAAAATCACTCAGTGTGTACATGTTCTTACTACTGGAGATTCTGTACATGCACCTTTTGCTTATTTGCATCCCATGCAGCTATCATTATTCTCTAAAAAAGAACAGGAGTACTTGTGGCACTTTAGAGACTAACAGATTTATTAGAGCATAAGCTTTCGTGGACTACAGCCCACTTCTTCGGATGCATATAGAGTGAAACATATATTGAGGAGATATATATACATTATTCTCTAGGCACTATACCAGAGGCCCGCGGGACCCTCCTGCCCAGCCCCGAGCTCCTGGCCGGGGAGGCTAGCCCCCAGCCTCTCCCCTGCGATTCCCCCTCCCGCAATGCTCTGGGCAGCAGGGGGCAGTCAGGGGCAGGGGTTCCGGGGGCGGTTAGGGGACAGGACAAGGGGTGGTTGGATGGGGCGGCGGGGGGCAGTCAGGTGTGGGGGGGTCCAGGGGTCGTCAGGGGACAGGGAGCGGGGGGGGTGGATGGGGCAGGAGTCCCGGGGGGGGGGGGGAAATCAGGGGGGGGGGTTTGGATAGGGGGCATTGGCCGGGCCATGCCTGGCTGTTTAGGGAGGCACAGCCTCCCCTAACTGGCCCGCCATACAATTTTGGAAACCCGATGTGGCCCTCAGGTCAAAAAGTTTGCCCGCCCCTGCACTATATCATAGGCACTTACAATATCTTTGAATATGTAGCTCTTTGTGTAAAAAAGCATATCATGCAGTTAGTCCTAGTTTTTAAAAATCTTTCTTTGTTCAATCAGTTGAAGAAGAACCATCTGAATCCTTTTTTCCTTAAGTTAATTTAATGAAGAATAAAGGTAAAAGCCTCCAAATATAATCACCTTGGGGAGAGAGAGAAGTGTGTGTGCAAGAGAGAATAGAACTAAGCAGAAGGTGTTTGAAACAGCTTCTAAAAAGCTAGCTAAGATCTTCCCATATAGCCCATTTAAGATGAGTTGATCTTTTCTTCTCCTTTGACACATTCTTACTGACCTTTTGCAAACCCTGGATGAGGGTCAACATCATCGTTACATTTCTCATGATATTCCCCAGGTGCTTAACACAAGCAAGAACAGCTCTTTATGGCAACAAAGGGCAGGATAAACAACTGTGGAATGATTGTTCAGTTATTGGGGACTGGCTGGTTTGTTTGTTTTTTAGTGGAGGACATTTATTTTATTAATAGTCAGGTCTAATGAAGAATGACTAAATCTTAAAATCAGACAGCTCCCATAGAAGGGGCAATTTAAGGGGTATTTATTGGGTGCACTCCTAAACCAAACTCAAAAGATACTCTTTACTAGAGTTTGACTCTATTTTGATCGAAGCCACTGCATAAAATTTGATGGCACAATATGGTCCTATGCTCTGATCCTGCAAATACAAACCTGCTTGACTTAACAGCTGCAAAGACTTCCACTGAGGTAAACAGCAAAGTTAAGCACTTATGTAAGTGTTTGGAGGATCTGGACATAGAGCCATATTGTGCCATCAAATTTTATGCAACAGAACCCTTCAAAATCACTGAGTTTTGCTTAAAGCAACAGAGGGTCCTGTGGCACCTTTGAGACTGGGTAAGAACCTCACTTCTTCAAATGCAAGTAATGGAAATCTCCAGAGGCAGGTATAAATCAGTATGGAGATAACGAGGTTAGTTCAATCAGGGAGGGTGAGGTGCTCTGCTAGCAGTTGAGGTGTGAACTCCAAGGGAGGAGAAACTGCTTCTGTAGTTGGATAGCCATTCACAGTCTTTGTTTAATCCTGATCTGATGGTGTCAAATTTGCAAATGAACTGGAGCTCAGCAGTTTCTCTTTGGAGTCTGGTCCTGAAGTTTTTTTGCTGTAAGATGGCTACCTTTACATCTGCTATTGTGCGGCCAGGGAGGTTGAAGTGTTCTCCTACAGGTTTTTGTATATTGCC
This sequence comes from Trachemys scripta elegans, assembly GCF_013100865.1. Classification (NCBI taxonomy): domain Eukaryota; kingdom Metazoa; phylum Chordata; order Testudines; family Emydidae; genus Trachemys; species Trachemys scripta. Next base: position 66,308,144 of record NC_048303.1, on the reverse strand, counting down.
ATTCCTGATATCTGACTTGTGTCCATTTATCCTCTTGCATAGTGACTGTCCAGTTTGGCCAATGTACATAGCAGAGGGGCATTGCTGGCATATATAACATATATATAAAGCTTATGCTCCCAATACTTCTGTTAGTCTCAAAGGTGCCACAGGACCCTCTGTTGCTTTTTACAGATTCAGACTAATACGGCTACCCCTCTGATACTTGAGTTTTGCTTAGAAGTCTGTGACCCAACATGGCCCAGGGTTTCCAGACACAATAAGGATTTAATTTTAGTGTTTGATAGACTGTTAAAAGTTCCTTACTTCTTTCTAGCTGCTCAATTTATTTTTGTTCTTAATCCAGTTTGTGATATGAATTTAGGGGCTATTCACTATGACAGCATGAAAGGGGTTCAGATAATGCTCTCAATAACTGCAAATACACATCGAACAAGAATGTTTTATATGCTTTATGGATTTCTGATTAAAATTTCATGTAATCCACTTATTGGATTGTGGTTTTGGAGTGAACAATGTCAGTTGAAATCACAGATTCATACAACATGATATCATTTCTGTCACTTCTAATATTTCTGGAATAACTAAACAACTTAGACTGAGCCATTAAACCTTAACGATAACAATAACTTAAAGAGTCACTGCTACTTTCAGCTGCAATTTTATTCCGATTACTTATTTATTATTTTCTACATCCAAATGCACGTTAAAGCACCTAGCACACCACTAATATACAAATAAGAGAAATGACAGGTTTCTGAGAAGCAGCCGTGTTAGTCTGTATCCGCAAAAAGAACAGGAGTACTTGTGGCACCTTAGAGACTAACAAATTTATTAGAGCATAAGCTTTTGTGGACTACAGCCAACTTCTTTGGTTGCATATAGAGTGGAACATATATTGAGGAGATATATATACACACATACAGAGAGCATGAACAGATGGGAGTTGTCTTACCAACTCTGAGAGGCCAATTAAGTAAGAGAAAAATACTCACCAGCAACCACACATCACTGAACAAAAACACTGACCCAGGAACCTATCCTTGTAACAAAGCCCGATGCCAACTCTGTCCACATATCTATTCAAGTGACATCATAGTAGGACCTAATCACATCAGCCATACCATCAGGGGCTCGTTCACCTGCACATCTACCAATGTGATATATGCCATCATGTGCCTGCAATGCCCCTATGCCATGTACGTTGGCCAAACCAGACAGTCTCTATGCAAAAGAATTAATGGACACAAATCTGACATCAGGAATCCTAATACTCAAAAACCAGTGTGAGAACACTTTAACCTGTCTGGCCATTCAATGACAGACCTGCGGGTGGCTATCTTACAACAGAAAAACTTCAAAAACAGACTCCAACGAGAGACTGCTGAGCTGGAATTGATATGCAAACTAGATACAATCAACTCAGGATTGAATAAAAACAACAAAGCAGCTTTTCCTCTCCTAGAATTGACACCTCCTTATCTATTATTGGGAGTGGACTACATCCACCCTGATTGAATTGGCCCTGTCAACACTGGTTCTCCACTTGCGAAGTAACTCCCTGCTCTCCATGTGTCAGTATATAATGCCTGCATCTGTAACTTTCACTCTATGCATCCGAAGAAGTGAGGTTTTTACTCACGAAAGCTTACGCCCAAATAAATCTGTTAGTCTTTAAGGTGCCACCAGACTCCTTGTTGTTTTTGTAGATACAGACTAACACGGCTACCCCCTTATACTTGTCAGGATTGAATAAGGACTGGGAATGACTGAGCCATTACAAACATTGAATCTATCTCCCCTTGTAAGTACTCTCACACTTCTTATCAAACTGTCTGTACTGGACTATCTTGATTATCACTTCAAAAGTATATATATCTCCTCAATATATGTTCCACTCTATATGCATCCGAAGAAGTGGGCTGTAGTCCACGAAAGCTTATGCTCTAATAAATTTGTTAGTCTCTAAGGTGCCACAAGTACTCCTGTTCTTTTTGCAAATAAGAGAAAAACAGTTTTCACATAATTACAGGCTTCAGTATGGTGGTACATTTAGTCTTAAATTATATCAACAAACTAGATTATACCAGTGAGACTGGAAAAAAGCCAATTTTCTGTGTTTAGGGATTGACCCTCCTAGACATTGAGCACTTTCTGGATAGTGCCAAGTGCCTTCTGTAGAACAAATTAGTAGGGATGGAGAAAGTGGGTCAAGTCTAATGAGGGAACTAGTTTGGTGCGACACCTTGAGGTCAGGAATGCAGGCTGGTAGCCAGGTTGCTATTAGACAAGCACAGGCCTCTCAGCACACAACACTGGCCTCTATGCAAGCTCTGTAAAGCTCTTCCTACAACTTTGCCTGCTGTCACTGACTGCTCACTGAACACCTTCAGCTCCCACTAACCCCAACATAAATTGAGCATGCTTGGGCCTTTGCAGAGTCAAGTCCTACTCACTACCATGGATAATCCTGTGGAATTAATGTCTATGATTAACTGTATTTCCAAGAGTTTGTTAAGGGTGCAGTGCCCCCAGGTGGGTGGTCTTTTATGTGGTTGTAAATCTAGGTAAATGAATAATAAGTATTCTAGAAAAGGATCCCAGATCTTATTGTCAATATAAATTTTCTTTAAACATCTGTAGAGAATCATTTTTAAAATTGTTTAAAACAGTAAATGACTAATCCAAGGCTCTATATAATGTATGAAGTACAGATTGCAGTTTCCAACTGTTGTGATTTCCATTTTGAAAGGATTGGTCTTTTGGCTAGTGGCGGTGCTCTGTAATGCAAGATGATGATTATAATTTAATATACGTGGATTGGTATTTCTAAGTATAAAGACTTCAGTACAAAATTGTATTAGAGGTTTAAAGTTAAATTAAGTTAAAGTTAAAAGCAGTGTCCAGTACATATTCTGTCTAGGATTTATGCCCCCTTCCCCTTCTCTACTATATACACATACATCTAGTAGTTTCATCACATTTAGGATGTTTTAGAGTCAAAATTTCAGAAAGAGATTTGAAATGAAAAAATGCAGTCAATTGTGCATATGTATTGGTGCATGCAGTTACAAAGCACACACCAGGTATATGCAGATGCAAATGGCTAGTTAAATGTCTAAATGATCACTTGCACTTACAAATATCCAGTTAGTACCACAGTCACAGAAAGTAAGTTTCACTCTGCAAACGTAGAACTGCAAATGCATGTGAACATCAACCCTTTCTCTCTATTAAATTCTAGGACATAATATTTTTACTTATAAGACAACTAACATATTATTAAATTAGTTTAATTCAATTCACCATGTTTACATAAATTCAATTTTATCTTGAAAAGTGGCTGTGTAAAAATGGCAGCATTCTATCCAACAGCTCTGTTCCTTTTGTGTATTAAGTTGTATCTGTTGACTTTACTAAAAAAGTTGCTCGTTTCTCCTGTTAACCCTGTAAAGTCAACACAGCTAAGGGAATGAGCCAGACTCCATTGCTTCTTGTGCATCATCAACAGACTATTTACTCAAGTTTCCACCTGTGCAAACTCACTGATTGGGAAAGCACAGGTTCCATGACAACCCTTACCATAAACACTGGTGTAGCTGCTACACCCTCTCAAACATCAGCAGGCAGCTGAAAAGGGATAGTTCAGCCATGTTGTAGAGTAATTTGTACTCTGAAGACAAACATTCAGCAATGGTTCATCACTCAGAGCACATTTTCCATAGTTTGTCCAGAATGACAGACTTTCTAAAGATAAGAGTACTGGACCCCCTAGTACTCGTTGCAAAACATACTAAAATGATCAAAAGGTATATTTACTGAGCAAATGTATACTGTAGCTGTGTACAGATGCTGTCGAGTTGAGAAATTAGGGTTTTCCTATCCATGAGATAGTGGCAAAACAAAGAGAACACACACACTGGACAGAAACTAGCTCAGCTAATTCTGGCCTTATTTTCAGCGTGTATGGGTTCCCACACAAATCTTGAATTTAGGCATGATTTTCTGTATGCCTATTAGCTTGAGTTTTTAAAAATTTGGACCCCTGCCCCTCCCAACAATAGAAAGGAGCTGTTGCATGTGAATTAGATAACAGGATGACCTCTCTTCTTTGGTGACTGTTTCTTTTAAGTTGCAAACTTTGGCAACTGGACATTTCACAAGCAAAAGAAAACAGAGGAGAGAGATCATATTTTTATAATCCCATGTACTAGGTGAAAATATTGTAATCCAGGAGATGGCCTCAGCAACAAAATCAAAATCAAGGATTTTGTAAAGGTAATCCTGCTCCATCTCCTGGATCCCATCCTGGATCTACATCCCAGGAGAAAGCTCCTATTAGGATGTCCATTTTTTCAATTGACATGAATATCATTTAAGCCTTTTCATGCCGAAGATCTGTTCTTGAGACCTCAGCATGATTCGAATGTATCTATCCGTGTTCTAAAGACCAGGCCAGGGTCTTCCAGACTAGGATTTCACCATCCTGATTTAACAGAGATTGGACTACAGTTGAATGGAAATTCTTTTTGAGGGTAAAACAGTAAAGTATTTGTCTCTTACTATGACTAGAAGATTCTCCCTCACTTCACTATATATTTGGAGATACTGTAATATACTGCATAAGGTCCAGAAAAGATTCTGGTATTATCTTGTAGAAAACAAAATAGTGTCACTATGTTCAAAAGTTTTACATATATCAATTAGATAACTGCTTGTCTGATGACAAGTAAAGTTAAGTTAAGGTGCCACAAGTAATCCTGTTCTTTTTAAGGCCTTCAAGCTCTCTATTTTCTGGCTTCAAGGAGGACAGAGTACAGTATGTAAAAGGCCTTTGCACATCTTGGAGAAGAGAGAGGAAGTTTTGTAACATTCATCATAATTCTGTAAAAAAAAAAATTAATCTTATTTTCCACTCATAGAACTTATTCTCTCTCTTTCCTTATAACTGCAGCCATATAGACTGGTTCCTAGCCTCTGCGAACACAGGTTTACGATCTACCACTTTTTTTTACCTAATTCATAACAAACCTGATAGAAACGGCAAATATGGAAATTCAGTATGGAAGCTACAGATTTTTTAATGCAAGTTCTTAAGGGATTGCTAATGATATGCCGCAGCTAGTTTGGATGTTGTACATGTTCTGTTTCTACTTTTAAAAAAACCTTGCACGCTGCCAAACTTGAAAAATTGCTGCAAACTCCTAAAGCACAGCATTTTGTAGAAGACTGTGTCTGGTCTCAATAATAAAGGAAAGTGGATATGTCTGACAAGAAATTAATGATCGTGTCTAAATCCAGCCCTGGTCCTTTAGCATAACCAATTTATATTACATGCATTATGTATATTCAAGGATCTGTTAAGTGTTATGCACAATGCCTTATAAATACAAGATACTCAAGGCTCTACACAACACTCGTCCCTGTCAACATTTTGTCTCGTTTTCTGCCATTTCCCTGCTCCTGCTTTGCATGTTGTTATGCTCATACAAAGCACATGGGATCTTTATAGAGGAAGGTAAATACACACAGCATTTGTTGAGAATTCCAGTTAGCATATGCTTTTTAGACAGACAGACAGACACACATACACACACACACACACAGTCCTGCAGTGATGTTTATAGGTACCAGTCCAGAGTCTGGATCAATCTAGTGGCCAGCCAGATTGGTCGCAGAGGGGAGCGGGGTTCTATTGGTCGCGATTCGATGCTCCTGGAGTGTGGCAAGACAAACCCAAAGTCCTATGGCAAAGCACCCTGTTCTTATAAAAAGAACAGGAGTACTTGTGGCACCTTAGAGACTAACAAATTTATTAGAGCATAAGCTTTCGTGGCGAAAGCTTATGCTCTAATAAGTTTGTTAGTCTCTAAGGTGCCACAAGTACTCCTGTTCTTTTTGCGGATACAGACTAACACGGCTGCTACTCTGATACCTGTTCTTATAGGTTTTCTTCTCTGTTGAAGCCTATGGATTTTGCTGTGTCACTTTGTGACCGGTTACTTGTCATCCTGTCCTTTGTTCCGATTTAATCAATTGTCTTTAGGGGTGCCAGACTTTACCTCAGGGTCGTCATCTGCCCTTCATTATGGATGCGTGTTGATGATTCTTTGATGTCCTTTAAGTTTCTTCACTCCTTTTTCCTTGACTCTGGCTATAACAATGGCCTTCACACCTTATCTTTTCCTAATGCATACATTCCTCATTCACACAAACAGATTGAGAATACAAACAGTAGTATTTTATATTGAGCAAAAGCGCATTGCAAATTAAACCTTGCTAAGTTTTACAATCAATAACCAAGACAATTTACATTGAGACCCAGGCCTTCAATGTTCCTCTCATCTACTTAACATAGACACAATAGAGAACCCTGTCGTTTATTTACTAAACCTTAAAACAAAGAAATGTATATTTAACTAGAGTGCCTACTTTGTAATAGGTTTCAGAGTAGCAGCCGTGTTAGTCTGTATCCGCAAAAAGAAGAACAGGAGTACTTGTGGCACCTTATAGACTAACAAATTTATTAGATCATAAGCATATGCATCCGAAGAAGTGGGCTGTAGTCCACGAAAGCTTATGCTCTAATAAATTTGTTAGTCTCTAAGGTGCCACAAGTACTCCTGTTCTTCTTTTTACTTTGTAATACATATAGGAAACCATAGTAGACATTATAACTTATTCTAAAACAAAAGGGTGACCATAATCAGTCATAAGGATTGTTTTGGTCTGTCATCCTTTATTCTATTCAAAAAGGGTGGCTGACAGGATGAAATCAAATCATACATTAATTCTCATAGTACATTATAAAATCCAGCTCCTACAATGTTACCAGCTGCAATTTCCTCCACTCTCCATTTCTATTTTTCTCCAAATACCTCCACATCTTCTCCCATGTTGTTCCGTATCTGAAATGTTCTCCTTGTCCTGTACATTGTTTAACTTTCCTATCCTTCTAATGCTTCCTCAAACCCCACCTTTTGCTACCTCACTCCAATGTTAGGGTCAATTTAATAAAATAGAAGTTAAAATATATGGAATGAGCACAACACCTACAGTGTGAAAACAATTAACATCATGGCCTTAGTCTATGTATTAACTGCTCTCCTATTTCCATACCCTTCCCTATTATGTCGACCAGTGGCACATCCTGTCTACAATGAAACCTAGATTGTTCTAGTTTCTTGAGGCAGGGATCGTGTCTGAAAAACACTGTGCATACTTGGGGTGTGGAATGAAAAATAACTTATTTGCCTGCCCACATGGATGAGCATTAGAAAATATACTGTGAAGCTACTTTGGCAAGGAATACAAGAAAACAGAAGTTTCTAATAGGAGCAGCTATTTCAGATACCTTTTTTTCTGGAAAAACATTATAGAGCTGGCTGGCAACCCAAACTCAAGCACTGGTAAACCTTGGTCCCTCCTATTATTTGCTTGTGGCACATAATAGTCTAGTCCCTTGTGGGCTGTAATATCTTGATGTCATTTTGGTTGCTGAATTATTGTGCAGATGCTAGGTGGTGTTGGTGGCCTGTGACATACAGGAGTTCGGACTAGATGCAGTGGTCCCTTCTGGCCTTAAACTCTATGGCTATGAGGTTCTACTGATATCCCAAAGGCTAGGCATAGTGTTTGAATAGCTCTAGTAGAGAAAGCAGAAAAATTGGATGAAGTAGGAAAGCTAAAAAGGGGGTCTATTAATGCAATAGCCTTTCCGCTAAGCAGATTTAATTGAGGCCTGAAACATAGCAGAGGTCAAAAGTGAGGAGGAGTTTGGTAGCCTTTTGCAGTTGTGAAATCAGACAATGACCACACCAATTAGCACAACTGCCCAGCACTGGAACCGCAGGATATTAAAAAGCCAGAACTGAGATACCATGGAATGAAAAATGTTTACATAGTACCTGCCTGGCTCTAGCTATTAGTCTCTCATGTTCATAAGCAATACATTCACTCATTCTTTAAAGTTATAAACAAATTGCAAACGGTTAATTTCTTGTTCTTATACACAGCAGGTCTGACGTGACTGAGTTTCTTAGAAGTTTTAGACTGTGTATTTCAAAGTATTGTTTAATTTCTGTACATTTCAGGATACAATTTCTAAAAATCATTGTTTATTCCCTTAGGGGAAAAAAGGTTGTTGCCTAACCAGCATGTTACCATCCTACATTTGCTCCCAATATCCCAGGATTTTGCTCTGTGGCAGCCTCTAGCCAATTAAAGTGATCAATGCTTTCTGAAGTCCATGTCTTTGGTAAATATTTCTGCAGTAGTGTAAGGGCAAAATCTGCCCTGTAGGCAAAACTTCCATTAACTGCAATTGGAGTAGGATTACAAGCCCTTATAGTGCAGCATTGTGCTGTATTAATCAATGGAGATGGCTTATTAAAGTCCAATATATTACATTTGCTCTGTTTCCACTTCAAAAATATATATCCAAAGCGCATAATTCACTTAATTCAGAACTGCTCTTACATCAAAAGATATGTCAGGAGTGGGAAACAGAGAAGGAAGCAGTCCTGAAGTTCAAGCACAAACTTTGATTTTTGTAGAAAAGGGAGTGGGGGGAGAAAAATTCTCTCCCCTAATTGTGGACCTCACAGACACCAGCCCTACTAGGTTTGAGCCAACTCTTCGGATTGTTTAGCGTCTTTGAGCCATAATTACTCAAAGAACACAAGTTGTCACAATTAAGTGATTTAGCTGGGTGACTGCCAGCAGCCAGAAACCCCCTCCTTGTTACAAACATGATTTCTTGTGACAGCACAGCTTGTCTTAGACAAAGGATATGATTAGCATGGGGAAGATTGACTTGAGAATGTTATTTCACTCATCTCCTGCGAGAGATGAGGCTATACCAAGTTTAAAAAAAAAAAAAAGTGACATACCATTATACATTTTAAAGATAAAATCCACAAGACTTCAATATCCATAAAACTGCATGTTCTATATTTCTAGTGAAAACCACCATTCCTGACATAGATCTTTTAGTAGGTGGGCTGACCTGGCCATATGGAGAAATTTAAATTCTGATCTTGCAGGAAGATAGGATGCCCTGGCCATATGGTGCAATTCTACAAAACTTTAACGAGGTCACCCTGACTCAAAAGAACCACATTCTCCAGCTGATTCATAGGGGAAATAAGACAGCTGCTGGCTTCTGTTGCTGGATTGCTCTCTGTGGGCAGATGTGAAGGACAACTGTAAAGTTATACACAGTTTAGATACCAGCCTATAATGGAGGATCAGCCGGGCTATGAATCTGGTTCTGAATTCTACAGAAAAGATGGGATAGATTCTGTTTTAGTGCATTCCCATCTCCTCTATCAAAAAGAGAGACGAAGAAAATAGACAGACTGATTTAGGCTGCTCCTTGCACTATTTCTTATAATGCATAATTAATGAGCAGGAAAACTGTAATCTCTTCTCAGAGATCTCTTTCGGCACCATTGTGAAGAAAGGAAGATCATGTTTTCTTTATGAAGTGGGACTCTACTGTATCATTAAATAGTCAATTGTCCATATGTCTCTTCCTAGAGAATCTGTAAGCTACTGAATTTGAGATTCCATGGCCATTAAATAGTTCACTACCTATGATTTTAATTAACCTTTAACTTCACAGATATAAAGCATGCACTGGGATGAAAAATACACACTGTAGTTGTGAATGGTGTGAAGAGCCACATTTCTCCCACTGTAGTACTGATATTAAGACATCACACCAACATGACAAAAGCAACATTTTAAAACTAAATGTAGGATGCTGTAGACAGCAAAAAGCACGAGTTATTTCTCATCCATCCTCCTGGTTCAGGGTAAGGGCCTAGGCAGAGACACTCACATCCTGGAGATGAATGCACGGCTGAGCAGATGGGGTCCACCTGACCAAGAAGGGGAACAGCATCTTCATAGACTGACTCCCCTGCCTAATGAGGAGGGCTTTAAACTAGGTTCAAAGAGGGCAAGTGACTAAAGCCAAAAGGTAAGTGGAAGTATTAGTACATAAAATAGATTATGGTTTCACTGGCATCACAGAAACTTGTTGGGATAAATCTTAAGACTGGAATATTGGTATACAGTGATATAGCTTGTTCAAGAAAGACAGGCAGGGAAATCAGGGAGGTGGTGTTGCATTATACATCAGGAATATGTACACTTGTCCTGAGTTCCAGAAAGAAGTGGGAGGCAGACCAGCCGAAGGTCTCTGGGTTAAGATAAAAGGGGAAAAAATAGGGGTGATGTCATGGTGGACATCCACCAAATCAGGAAGGGGAGGTGGATGAGGCATTTCTAGAACAAACAGAAATAGCCAACAAGAAGACATGGTTGTAAGGGGCACTTTAACTATCCAAAGATCTGTTGGAAAAGTAACATGGCACAAAACAAAATTTCCAATAAATTCTTGGAATATTGGAGGACAAATTTTGTTTCAGAGAACAGTGGAAATAAACCGGGGAACAGCCATTTTAAACTTGATTCTGATTAACAGGGAGGAATTAATTTCAAATCCGAAGGTGAAAAGCAATGTGGGTGAAAGTGATCATGAAATGATGGTTGCAGGATTCTACGAGAAGGAAGGAGAGAAAACAGCAGAATAAGGACAAATGGGAAGAAAAATCTAAGGGAAAAGGGAGTTCAAGAGTGCTAGCACTTTTACAAAGAGACAATATTAAACGCACAACTGCAAAGTATCTGGACGCCAAGAAAAGATAGAAAGAATATAAGATGCCAATATGGCTGCATCAGGCGCTCTTTAATGGCCTGAAATTGAGAAGAGAAATCCTACAACAAGTGGAACCATGGACTAATTGCTAAGGATGAGTACAAAAGAACAGCAGAAGCAAGAAAGGCCAAGGCACAAAATGAGTTACACCTAGCAAGGGACATAGAAGGCAATACGTAGAGGTTCTTTAAATACATTAGGAGAAAGAGAAAGATGAATTAAAGTGCATGTCCTCTACTTAGGAGCGCTAATAACTGATGACATCAAGAAGACTGAGGTGTTTAATGCCTATTTTGCTTCTGCCTTCACTAAAAAGGTTAATAGTGACCAGATTAGGGTGACCAGACGTCCCGATAAAACCAGGACCATCCCGATTTTGAGCTGTTTGTCCCACGTCTCGACCGATCTCTGGTTGGGATGCAATTTTGTGCCGGCTTTTTTTTTTTTTTGGCCTTCCCCCCTCGGTGTCCTGATATTTTCTTCATCTCATCTGGTCACCCTAGACCAGATACTCAACACAATTAATACTAACAACAAGGGGGAAGGAATGCAGGCCAAAATAGAGAGAGAACTGGTTAACGGGTTACAGAATATTTAGGTAAGTGCATCAGGCTCTGCTGACTTCTATTCATCCCTGGGTTCTTAAGGAACTAGCTGAAGCAATCTTAGAACCCTTAGCAATTATCTTCAAGAACTCATGAAGTACAGGTGGCATCCCAGGGAACTGGAGAAGAGCAAACTTAGTATCTATCTTTAAAAACGGGAACTAAGAGGACCCAGGGAATTATAAACCAGCCACCCGAACTTCAATACCTGGAAAGATATTAAAACAAATTATTAAACAATCAATTTGTAAGCACCTGGATGATAATAGAGTTATAAGGAATAGCCAGCATGGATTTGTCAAGAACAAATCATGCCAAACCAACCTCATTTCCTTCTTTGACAAGGTTACTGGCCTAGTGGATAGGGCGAAAGCAGTAGATGTGATATACTTTGGATTATAGTAAGGCTTCTCACACAGTCCCACATACCATTCTCATAAAAAAAACTAGGGAAATGTGATCTAGATGAAATTACTGTAAGGAGTGTTCACAATTTGTTGAAAGACCATACTCAGAGAGTAGTCATCAATGGTTCACTGTCAAACTGGGAGGCCGTATCTAGTGGAGTTAGTCCTGGGTCCGGTATTATTCAATTGTTATCCGAGTCATTAATGAAACTGAGTGGAGAGTATGTTTATAAAATCTGCAGACGACACCAATGTGGGAAAGGTTGAAAGTACTTTGGAGGACAGTATTAGAATTCAAAAGAAGTTTGACTACTTAGAGAATTGGTCTGAATCAACTAGATGAAATTCAGTAAGGAAGAACAAAAATCAAATACACAACTACAAAATGGGGCATAACTGGCTAGGCAGTAGTACTGCTAAAAAGGATCTGGGGGTTATAATGGACCATAAATTGAAGATGAGTCAGCAATGTGATGCAATTATAAAAAAGGCTAATATTAGGTGACCAGATGTCCTGTTTTTAAAGCGACAGTCCCATTTTTGGGGACTGTGTTATATAGACGCCTATTACCGCACACCCCAGTCCCGTTTTTTCACAGTTGCTATCTGGTAACCCTAGCTAATATCATTCTAGGGAGAATGAACAGGAGTGTCGAATGTCAGACACGAGAGGTAATTGTTCTTCTCTACTTGGCAATGGTGAATCCTCAGGTAGAATACTGTGTCGAGTTTTGAGTGCCATGCTTTAGGAAAGATGTGGAGAAAGTGGAGAGATCTAAAGAAGAGCAACAAAAAAGGTAAAAACTTTAGAAAATCTGAAGGCTAAAAAACTGGGCATATTTAGTTTTGAGAAAAGAAGACTGAGTGGGGAACCTGATAACCATCTTCAAATATGTTAAGAGCTGTTATAAAGAGGACAGGATCAATTGGGCTCCATGTCCACTGAAGGTAGGACAAGAAGTAATGGGCTTAATCTGTAGCAAGGGAGATTTAGGTAAATATTAGGGAAAAATCTTTGTAACCATAAGGATAATTAAGTTCTAAAACAGACTTCCAAAGGAGGCTGTGGAATCCCCACCATTGGAGGTTTTTCAGAACAGGTTGGACAAACACCTGTCAGGGAGGGTCTAGGTTTACTTGGTCCTGCCTCAGCACATGGGGCTGGCTTGATGATCTCTTGAGATTCTTTCAAGTCCTACATTTCTAGGATTCTTAACTCACATCTGATTCGTTCACTACAATTTACATCACATCACCAGGTTACAATTGTCTAACCAAACACACACATTCTACAGATGACTTCTGGAGAATGGAGAAGTGGGGGTGAGAATGGGACATTTGAAAATATATTTTCTATGAATTACTAAAAAGTGTAACATTACTTCCCACCATTTAAAGAGCACTGCTTTCCTCCGTTCCCTTCCCTCTCCCAAGCACGGTCTTCACTGCTGAAAAAGGGGTGTTCTGTAACGAGCACTTACATAATTTTATTTTAAAACAAAGCAGTATCTTCCCGCTGTCACCACCATTTAAACATAGAATTCGATCAGCTTCTAAGATCCTCCTTGAGGTGAAACTCAAAGGCCAGTGGGACTTAGACCAAGATGGTCACAGGCCTGGCTCCAAATTATGAAATGACAGTTTGTGGATGAGTGTCTCTTTTTCCACCTAGTTACAATTCATGGATAATTCTGCAGCAATCAGTAATTCCTCAGCACATAATATCAAAGAGTTGTAGAAAGTTTAGGTCCCCAATAATATTCATTTTAAAACTTAGGATGCATTCTATAATGAGCTGCCCCTTCACCCCCGCCCCGCCCCATCATAAGTAAAACTCAATTAATGGCTTATTCCTATCATTTTAAGTCAAGCCTTCATTTGCTTTTTGACCAGTATTTGAAGTGCAAATAACTTCCTTAAAAGTGAAGAAAAAGAACATGGAGAAATGAATAAGGAGGAATCCATTGAAAAGAAATCCCTAGACATTCAGACTACATTCAGCCATTTGGCACTAAGCCACCACTTCTTTAGTGAACGATAGATGGAGGAGAAAAAAATTACACCAGAGGCTGGATGTGAGATGCATGATACCAGTAAGTCCCAAAATAACAAAAGAGAATCTAAGAGTTTCTAGTGATCAGATATTTTTATGCATCAGTGCTCTACATGCGATATATTTATAGCATATGATATTAAATATAACACATAAAATACCAAGAAATAGATGCATTACAGTCACACTTTGTCTAGTTAAGGAGACTTGTTTCAGTTATTGTTACCAGGAATTGCACGTGAAATATTCTACACAGGACCATGCCTTCAGTTCTTCCTCTGCAGTAAATGTAAAGTGCACATAGTTTACAGCAGTTAACCATAAACAAAGATTGCTAGCTGCTTGGTTTACAGCAACTCAGTCCAATGACAAAAAGCACTGACTTTGTTGGAGAAAGCTCATCTCATCAACCCTCTGAGTAGCAAACAAGAGGTTCTAAAAGGATAATTCAATGAAACCATTATAAACCCAAGGGAGTCACTAAGTACAGAAATACGAATGTTAATCGTCCATGTTTAAAATTCTTGGACTTCAAGACCTTCCCTTCTTCACTAGCAGTATCTCAGTTGCAATCAGCAGTAAGGAGAAGTGTACCTTCCCTCTCTGTACTATAGACTGATTGAAACAGTACTGGCAGTGTATCTCAGGCTACATAATTGTGATAAACAGATGTATAAGAATCTGCCCGATACACACTGGGACTTCAGATTTTCTGTGCTTCATATGAGTGACCTTTTTAATGCTGTTTTGTATTTTTGTCACGATACTTTTTTTAAAGCTTACAAATCTGGAATACAGTAAGTAAAAAAGGGCTGCTTATCTATTCCCCTGAAAATGACATTATTGCAAATTTACATTGCATTGACCTTTCCATAAATGTTGTCCCTATTTACGCTAGAGTCTGATACAAACAAAAGTGGCTAGATCCTTTTCATCACGGTCACATCGCTTGTCTAATTTGAAGACACTTCTTTCATCTCACCTTCTGCTCTCCCCTCCCTCATGTCTTAGTGAAGACCAACAAGTGTGATGGGACCAGCAGAGGGAAGGCAGGGAGACAGCTGCTGGCTGCCTTAACACCCACCTCCCCCAAACTTTAACACTTCACTAATGTGGGAGAATGGGGCTGCAAAAACATCATGCAGAAAGGGGGAATTCAAGGGGGGAAAAGAAACCAATAGGAATTGGGAAAGACATTTTGGAGGAAACAGGGTAGTTATCCTAGATGGGCAACAGAGACTCCTGGAGGTGGGGGTGGGAAGAGACAGACAGATCGCAGGAAAGAGAGAGGAGGAACTTGAGTAGGGAAGCAGAGGAGAGAAGAGCCATCAAGTAGTTAAGTGGTGAGCATGTATGTATATGTGTTTTTGGGGTGGGGGAACAGACATCTCAAATGAAGAAATAATTGATGTGCAAGGACATGGGCAGAACAAAAAACATTTGACTATCAGGGAAACACAAAGTTGGGACTTGGGCCACTAGAACCTAGAGGTAAGTGAAGAAATAGGAGAAGGAAGCACAGAGCATGAGAGGCAGCAAGACACAGTGGACAACAGAAGGTGGAAGAGAAGACTGTGAAAGATAAGAGAATGAGAGGAAGGCCATGCTGTTTTTCAAAGAAAGACAAGGGAGAGACATAGGAAGAAAAAAAAGTGAAAAGAAATTCCTAGAAAGGAATGGGGACAAAATGGTATGAAGGCAGAGTCAAAAGATGGAAGGAAAGAAAGACAGAAAAAAAACAAGAGAAGAGAAAAGGCAAGAAGTAACTTTTGGTCAGCGACATTGAATTTCCATTTAACCCGATCATTAATGTCATGCAGATAAACTGCGGTATAACATGACACGCTCCATTCCTTATTCTAGGGCACTGCACTAAAAGTGAGAGTTCTTAAATTAATACTGTTGAACTGATACACTGTCGTGTTCTGTCCTCCTTCAGGCATTCAGCAATTAGAATGAAAACCTAATTCCAGTATATCCAACCAAGTGCTTCAAAAAAATGATCCCTACTGCACCTTTACTAAGATCAGATTCCAAAGCACTTGAGATCTGTGTGTATAACTCTTAGCAAAATAGCCAGAATTCAATCAAGGCAGGATTCTGCATTTGTTATGCAAACAAGCTGCCTAAGATCTGACAGGTTCTACTGGCCTGAAACTACAACTAATTCAAAGCAGAGCAGCTACTTTCAATCAGATATGCCTGAACAAGTCTGAATATCAACACCCTCAAAACTGGAAAGTACTTGCCAAGTTTGACTGTCCATCAAATGAAGAATATGATATAAAATTATTCTATAGACTGGCAAATAATCCACCTTCCCCAGGTGCAGTTCTGTGATCATCAATTCTTAATTTGCTAATAACCATTAAGAATAACTGCAAAAGGTGTGACACCAAATAATCTTTGATATATTACCTATGCCCCCCTTATAATGTTGCATCTAAATTGTGCTGCCTAAGTGTATGGTCATCTTAAAGAAACAATTTTAACTTGTCCACCTACTGCTAACAGAATCTATTATATAATTTAACGGTGACCTTTTATATAGCGTATACTTGCCTACTACCATTTTGTAAATGTTAAACATTTTATGTTAGTTTTAACATTTAGTTCTAAAGGCACTTACAGCACATCACTTAACATTTAAATTAAATGGCAGCTATTATTAAAGTTTGCTTGCTGAGATAATGAACTCACAGTTTTAAACTATTGGTCATTAATCATCTGCAATGAGAAAAATATCAGATCTTTCTAAATAACCTTGTCCAACAAGAAATAAAGAATCTAGAAGCATAATTTAAGATGTACTCCATTAGAAATTAAATAGTCTATTTTTAAAGAATGGGGTGGTTTTAATCAAATGGATTAAATTTCCAACAGTTTATTAAAAAGTTGCCTATAGACATTTCTTTGTCAATCAATGAGTTACTGCAATAAATAGGTGGTTTTTCGAGCACTTTCGCTAGGGCTCCCAATAGTCCTTTATTACAAGGGACATCCCTTATTTTTTCAACTCTGTACAACAAGATCAAGAGTTGAGTGCTGCAAAAAGCGGTGAGAAATACCCCTAGCATGGGTAGTGGGTCGCAAACAGCCAGGTGTGACCCAACCCCCTCCGTACAGCTCCAGTCCTTCGGCTCCAGACCCCCAGTGCTCTGCTGGGGCGGGGCTGGGGCCATCCGCCTTCCTGCGCTCCGGAGCTAGAGAGGCTGGGGCCGCGCGCCCCCTACCCTCCCAGTGCACTTTTGGGGCTGGGAAGCTAGCTGTGGGACTGGGCCGGAGGCCGCGGTTGGGGGCAGAGGCAGCTCTGGGCTCCAGTGGGGGGCAGGTGGCTCTGGGCCATGGTGGGGCCTCGGGCGAAAGGGGGCAGGGTTGGGGCCTAGCGTCCCCCAGCTGGCGGTTCACATGCCACCCATAACCCCTAACGAATGTAGGTAAGTACTGCTTATTATTATTATTAATCATAATGGTAATAATATTGATAATATCAGGAGGAGGAGGAGGAGGGCAGCGATGCTAAGAAACAGTCACATATTTTTGAAATACAAGGGTTGCCAACCCTAACTTTCACTCATTTTCAGTGAGTACATTGTAAATGTCGCTCCTGAAGCTTAGTGATTACAAATCTTGGTCTCCAATATTGTTTTGCAATAGAAAATATTTTAGCAATATGTGGCTATGTTGCAGGTGATAGAGAATATTCTATTTCCATTATTGCATACCTGAAAAAGTCTTAGCACACCATAGTGACAGAACCTTTTGAATGGATTACCTCTGATGTTCATTCATTGACAGTTGACCCCACACACTAACAAACTGGTAGGAAATACAACTAGTTGATTTGGAAAACAGCTAGGATATAAAGATGTTGCTTCTGTAAACCATTAGATCTCACACAATGCAACTAGTTTCCATACTAATGCCCACAAGTGTAAAAATCCTTGATCTGCTACCGATGATAGCAGTGGCAGCAATCTGCTTTATAGAAACCTTCAATATTACTCTAGCCTTCCCTCCAGTCTGCGTTGCAGTTCACAAAGATACTAAGACGAAAATGCAAAAGAAATTAAAATGCTCTAATATGGTTCTTTCTTCTTTTTATATGCATTGACTTAGTCTTACCAATAGCTGGAAGAAGGGGAGACATACCATTCTCCCTGACTGCCATCTGTTCTGCGCTCTCAATTCTCTAGAGCTGGCTGTTGCAGTAAATCCCAGAAAATAAAGCATTCCACACAATTGGGGCTTCTGTTTTTCAGGTTTCATTCATTTCATTTTTTAAGTGTTATTCTCAGTAATGTTTGAGTTTTATGTAGATACCCAAAATTCAGGGTTCCGAGGGCTCTCTATTTGTGTGTATATGTACTGTAATGAGTAATCTCTTTGTAATGTTCCCTAGTGGGTTTTAATGAAGGGAATGTCTATACTGAAGCTACGAGCAAGTGCATTGGTGGGGCTCAAACTAGCAAACTAAATATAATGAAGTGAATGTTCTGGCTCAGGCGAAATCTTGGCTCTCATCCACACCTGACCCCTAGGCCTAAAAACCTGAGCTTTCATCTGAGCCAGAACGCCCACACTGCTATTTTTAGCACACTAGCTCAAGCCCTGCTAGCGCACGTTGGTTGACCCAAGCTGGGAGGCTCAGTCTCAGTTGCAATACAGACACACTGTTAGTACTGTTTCAAACAACAGTAGGTGAAACCACACTAGGAGACATTTTGTGTCTACACAGAGCAATTAATGAACAATGTGTTAATACACCCCCATAGTCCATATTATTACTTCGTGCAGACACGCCCTTATACAAAAGCAAACATTTCCAATGTTTTCCCAAGGTTAATTGGATAAACATCAAGTTTATTTATCAGTGCTTATCAGTTAAAATGAGAAGCACTACACATGAGCAAATTATCTGTTATACCAGCTAGATGGGGAGAAAAATCCCAGAGTTGCTTCTAAATTCTGTTTTCAATACAGAGAACTGATTTCACTCCATCACACGTATAATAGAATAATTTATTAAATTAACACCTTAGCTTCCTCCAACACACTTTTTACACTGTGTGTTGGCTTTGAAGTCTCTGTTAACTATGGCAAGATACCAATATTTTTACCTGAATATATCATTTAAATTAACTCACATCATTTACTTAATTCACAAAATAGAGTCAACTCATCAGTCCTCTCCCACATACCAAGCTAAAGGCAGGTGCATTTCTAACGACCTTTTCTTTTGCCAACAATTTTCTTATGGGAAATTAAATCTCTTACTATTAATAAATCTTCATTATTAAACTATTACAAACATAAGGTCACCAAAAAACATTAATTCTGGAAGAAAATGTACACTTTTCCTGCTGATCTCATTTCTAATGACAACCTTGACAAAGAAATAAAGTGGGAGGCTGACAGGAAATCAAACTGCATTAGTTGTTCAAGAACTAGGAAAATATTAACATGTGGACCTGTACATAACTTTTGCTTTCCATATTGCAGAACAGACCTGGTATTTTATTTTACATCTGAAGTAGGTCTCTTCTCAAAAAGATTTCCTCTCCCTTTCAAACTTGACACCTAGCAATTTAAATTGGTATTTTTCTCCTCATTAAATTGTCAGGAATCAAGAGGGTAGCTGTCAAACTGGTTTCCCACTGTTTCTGGTTTATTTTAAAAAGATAATAGTATCTATCATATTCATCAGTGATCCACTTTTCCCACTTGTGTATTTCTCATTATAAAAATTGAAAGAAGATGTTTGGCATAAGTAATAGCAGCCATAATTTGGCAGGATTTTTTTAGAACTATTCTCCCATTTAAGAACAGACGTGAACTACAAAATTCGAGCAGGTTTTATCATTATGCTCTTCACCACTAATTAATCAGTTGATTAGATTCTACAGACTTCTGTCCACTAGGCTTTCAGACACCATGCGTGTCTGAGGCAGACAAAAAGGGTTTGGGGTAAAAACTATGGAAGGGGCATTGATTTTCTGTGGTGTCATCCCACTTAAAATACAAAGGGCTATATCCTCTGCCCCACTTCCAGTCTCTTTGCTTCAGCCAGGCAGTGCAAAGCAGCTGGAAAGCTGCACTAAAGGAGCAATCAATGATTCCCCTATTTCAGGGAACGTTGAGTAGCATAAGGCTAACACCCCGCCTCCAAAATTCAAAAATTAGGGAGGCCTGTAGCTCTACAACTGCTCCTCTGAAGAGATCTCATTTTGGGGAAGAATGCCAGAAGGCCCTGCAAAGATCAAGACAGGGCTCCCAATTTCAGGACTCCATTATTATTATTTGTATTGCAGTAGTGTCTAGGAGCCTTAGTCATGGACCATTCTGCTAGGTGCTGTGCAAACACAGAACAAGAAAATGTCTTCTCCTCCTCTGGGAGAACATCTGTGTTTCTTAGAGAAGAATGCGCTACGATCACATTGGATCAATGCATTATGTAAGTGGTAAAGAGAGGATATTTAATAGAATTTGAAAGCTTCCCCCCATTTTCAGGGTCTGGAACATTGTTTTGCACTTAAAGTCAGTAAGAAGCAGTGGTCCCTATTTCCCATTCAGAGCAGCTATGGGACCAAAAAGAGCAGGGAAAGCTGAGTCCATCCTAAATCTAAATTACTCAAAAAATTCATTCCTAAAAGGCATTTGTGAGTAGCTGAGCCAAAACTAGTATGGTTAAGCATGAAACAACCCTGCCCACTAGTTTCAACAAAGCCTTGTGTTAGATTTTTTCCAGATGATATTGGTTTCATGGTCAATTGTATCATCACCTTGCTTTTTGTTTATTATTCTGTTTTTCTTAAATCCCAGAGGCATGAAATATAAGGATCGTTTCAAGTGAATTTTTAATGCTTAATTGTGAACCGACAGTCTTCCAGTATTTCTTTGGTCCACTAGCACCTATGCCCAACCACAAAAACAATCTTGGTGAAGTTGTTAGATTGAACTGTGGTGCCCTGTACTGATGGTACTTTAGCTAGTTCTCCCATATCTGGCCCCTCTTTCCTTTAGGAAAAAAAACCTCAAGTATTTCAGTAAAATGCCACAAGGTATCATGGAGGTTTGCAGTGACCCTCGCGCATAAATTCAGAACACATTGTCTGGTGTCATTTATTCTTTATTAAATAGAATGTGTGACTGGTTTTTTAAAAAGCTTGCAGGGAACAACACAGAAGCTGCTGAATAATACATTAGAGGTCAGAGTGTTTTACTGAAGAAAATGTTCAGTTCCTATTTTTAATACTTTGCACAATCATGCTATGTTCAAAGTAAGGCCCACTATAGAGATCAAAGAGTAGCTTTCAAAATTATAAGAGAGGTTTGATTAAGCTGATGGTGATATACATTTAGGTTGGTGAAAGCTTCCAGAAATTAAGGTGATATAATCTAAAGAAAGGAAATTAACAGTAAGTAGGAATTTGGGCAAATGAGAGCCATTCCATTGACAAGACACCAAATATATAGAATCAACTACTAGGAGCAGTGATTGAAGAAAAGAGCTTTAATGAACTCAAGACACACCAAGATTTGTTTCAGGAGATGAGGACTGTGAGGACTAAAATCTGGAAAATGAAGTCAAGAAAAATGCAAACCAGGATAGACGTGCTGGGAAAGATGGATCCCCGCCTCCAGCCCCCATAAGGGAATCTTCAAAAGCATAACTGCTTCTGCACCATACCCCCATGGTCCCTGGTATAGGGCACATGTTTGAAGTATCCCTGTGCCCCACTAATACCCAACTGCTGGAAAGGCCCCTTGGTAGAAAACCTACAGGCTGTTCTAATTAATGTCATGGGCCAGCCTAGACCAAATCAGTTCCAGCCATAAAAGTGGCTTAAATTGAGACATCTTTGCCCCCTTCCTCTCACCCCCAGTCATAAGCCAAGGGTAGCTCAGACTAGAGGATCTAGTCCACAAGTAGTATGGCTAACACACAGTACATGGACATTAAGGCAAAGTACATCTCAGAAAGTGAGACTCTATAAAATGATTTTTTTCCACATGAAAAGTCTCTTAATTTTGTTTTACTTTTCTCCATTCATCGTTTCACAATGTGACTCACAACACTTGTGACCGCCCAGCACGAGTGGGATGGCACCCCTTCTCAAGAGAGCAGCAAAACATACATGAGCCTAATTCACTGTTCTCTGCAGATCAAGTTATAAGCTAAGAACAACAAAAGCTAAACACATCTTTTAAGGAGTTTACAACGATTTTACAGAGCAAATGTCTTCAAACATTGTACAAATCATAAAACAGACAAGCATAATGCATCAGAGGCACTGGTCCTTATAGAAAACTACATCCTTGGTAAGTCTGAAGGTTAGAAACAGACCCATTTGAACATCTGAAGTGCAAATTGTCTTAGCTTTTTAAAAATGACATTTTGTTATACATAGTTGAGGTAGGTTAAATGATTTGTCCAATGTCACAAAATGAGTCAGTGAATCAGCCAGGGTGGATTTGATTTAAATCACGATTTAAATCACTAGTCAGGAAGACTCAATTTAATCATGGTTTTCTACATAAAAGTGCATTCTTGTTGGTTGTTATAACCTTAATTCATATTCTTCACAACTCAGAGATAGATGTAGGTTTCATTTTTAGAAGGTATACACTATACATTTTTAAACAGGGATTTATTTTGAAAACTTTTCAGATTAGTTTTACAGCTATATCAGAAAATGAATGATTGATTATTTCATTTTCCAAAGGTAATTGAAGCAGATATTTATGAAGTCAT
This sequence comes from Trachemys scripta elegans, assembly GCF_013100865.1. NCBI lineage: Eukaryota > Metazoa > Chordata > Testudines > Emydidae > Trachemys > Trachemys scripta. The sequence continues at coordinate 66,285,598 of NC_048303.1, read as the reverse complement.
TGGGAGGTGAACTAATCATTAATATTTGGAGGATTTTCTTGCCATGCTGTATTAGGAAGAGAACATCACAAGACAGACATTTAAATTGTTTTATTTAACTAAAACAACAATGTTAAGTATTCTGGATTTTTTTCTTCACCAGCAAACATATAATATTTTAACAAAACAAGCATATGTTCCTCGCTTCTCACATTATCACCAGACTTCTTCTCCTTGTCCACATCTATTCCGCCCCCAACAATCTTCTATTCATTGAACTTTTTGAAACTTTGCACTTTTAGAGAGAGGTAAGGGATTGACTCTGTGTACACAAATTTGCAAAGGGACAATAGAGTTGAGGTCTGTTATTTCTCACCTCTATATATTATTTATTTAAAAACATTTTTGCTGTTAACAAGCATGTTAACTCTGGAGACACAAATCCACAGTTTGAGAACTGCAAAACTAAGCATTTCTGATAGTATCTTCTAGACTGAGCACTGAGTCCCATTGGGTAGATAGAAAGATTAACCTAAATAATCTATACAGAAGCCTGTGGAACCCCATTAGATTGGGTCCCTAATCAATGAACTATTGGAACTCATTTACAAAACTTTTCTTAAACATTACATGAATATATTGTCTCATACTACAGAATTAGAATTTATAATCCCTATTCCATGGTGAGATAACTTTGAGCTATAATTTATCTTAATTGAAACTATCTTTAGATAAAATGCTTTTTGAGGAAAAAAATATAAAAAAAAAATCCTATTTAAATAAAAAAATCTGTTTTGTTTGTTTTTTAAATCATTGATTTTTATCCACCCTGGAATCAGCAGGTGTTAAAACCCAGACTTGTTCTAATTACCAATCTTTTGCTCTAACCACTTTTGGTATATAACCTTCTAACTCCTGGCATATTAATTTCAGAAATATGACTTGCTCTGACTAGCTGTTGTGCAGTATTGAAAATATCAGGGCCTAATTCTTCACTCAGATAAAGCAGTGTAACTCCTTTGACATTACTGCAGTTCATCATGATTTGCAATGGTATGAATTAGAGGAGAATCAGGTCCTTATGCTTCCAAACAAACATTCAGAACAAGGCTAGAAATGTTGTCACTGACCAATAAGCAAATCAGAGTAACAAAAATCCCATCTGGCATTGGTAAGCCAAGAGGAAGTTAAGGCTTCTGCTTTTCTGCTATGTACTTATGGAATGTTCTTTATGCTAAACTCTATGGGTAAAATCCTGGACTCACTGAAGTCAATACTCAGCTCTTTTATTGTTACTTCAATCTCTCAACTCACCCCCACACCATTTGTTTGATTTATCCACTTGTTTTGTCCTGTCTGTCATGTTCTGCTTTTTGAGGTTGGCAAAGTGGCTTCCCACTCCTCTCTCATATTAATTCATTGTAGTTTCAATAATATATAGCATTCCTGATATTTCAGAATAGCTCTACTGTCTCTAAAAGCACCAGGCACATCTATAGTGTTATATAAATGCTTTGACTATCATAGGTGCTGGAATTAGGGGTGCTGCCGCACCTCCTGACTGGAAGTTGTTTCCATCATATACATGGTTTACAGTTTAGTTCAATGGGTCTCTGCACCCTCACTATACAAATTGTTCCAGCACCCCTATAGACTATACCCTGCCATCCTCAGGGAAAAATTTCTCCTGAGGTTAATAGCTAGCTGTATATGTGCATGGATGGCAGAATTAGTCCTTAATAAAATAAACTCATATACTCCTGCCATAATCTATCCCATCAATCAATAATGACTGGCATCGAGACACTCTGGCCTCTCGTGTTCCAGGTGAAAGATCTTTGATTTTTTTATTTGCTGCTCCAATTTTTTGTTATTTTCTTTTTCTTCCTTCAGCTCTCAACTTTTCTAAAATTATTTTTCTTTTAAAGAACATCTGATTAAATTGTGACAATTTGTCACCCATATTTAGTAATGATGGTCCTCAAGAAACAGCAAAGTATAACTCAGAACTAGGAAAGGGAATCAAGATTCAGTCAAGCGTTTAGTAGTAGACCAATAGGAAGGTGAGAAAGCTAGTGACTTGGGTGCAACTATGAAAGAAACAAATATAATATTTAAGTAGTATAGACCACCATCTACAGTTCTTCATACTTTGTGAAACACCCATTTTTCAGCATTTAATTGGTCTCTCCAGCATCATAAAGTTTTTGATTGGCTCTGTAATGGGGGGCACTCACTCCTGTCGGCTGGATGTGGTGCTGCAATCTTTTTTCTCCTGGTGGCCCCCAGTCATAGGTGCTGGAACTAGGGGTGCTGGGGGTGGTGCTGAACCTCCGGCTTGAAGTGGTTTCCATCATATACAGGGTTTACAGTTCTGTTCAATGCCTCTCAGCAGCACCCCCACTATATAAATTGTTCCAGCGCCCTGTCTCCTGTACGTTGTCAACCTAGTTAGGCAGATATTCAGTGGGTCAGCCCTCTGGCTAAGTCACACAGAGATGACCTCCTTTGGGGTAAAAGTCCAGCTGAAAGTCCAAACATTCAAGCAAAGGATTCATCTCTTCCTTTTGGCTTACTCTGAGCCCAGAATGCAGACAGACGTTCTAACTTCTGGGGTAACTTTAAGTCCTTCCTTACCTTGTTATAGAGCTCTGACTTCCAGGCTGCTTTCCCTGGAGTCCCTTTTGCAGTCCAACTCTCACTGAAGTTCCCTGCTCTTCACCACTACTCCTGCCCCTGCAAAGTTCTTCTTTGCTCCATAAGCTAAGCACTGCCTCCCAGGCTGTCTCCCTGGAGACAATCTTCACAGTCTCTCACTGCCCCAGCTTTCCAGCCAGGTCATCTCTCAAGTTCAGTCCCCTTCTGGGGTTGCAAAGAATTCACCAAATGGTCTGTCTGCCCTTACCAGGGTCTTCAGCCCCATCTCTGGGCCCTTTAAATCCCACCCTTCACTTGCGCTTTTAAGTGATCCTTGTCCCCTTCTTGGAGAGAAAGCCACTCTCTCAATGGCTGGTGGGGGAACCCGGCCCTGGCCACTACTCCAAGTCCCAACTCAGGGATCCTATAAACAGCAGCCACATACTTCTTCCTCCAGTTCGCTGCTGCTTCCCTGCACCTTTTCCCACATAGTCCCTTTCTCTTCACCCTTATGTCAGGGCTGAAGTTCTCAGATGATCTTCCTCCTCACTGAATGCAAATACCACCAGAACCTATCTTCTGGTTCTCTCCTGTGACTGGCAAGGAGCACCCGTCCTTGATCCTCTGGTCCTATCCAGAAACCTACCTGTCCAGGCCCTATGGCTCCTTTTATCGGAGCCTGCTGGGCTCTGATTGGCTGCTTCTATGAAGTCTCTCTAGGCAGGCTTCTCACTGTTCCTTTCCTGGGGGACAGGATGCGGTAGGACCACCGGGCCTCCAGCAGGGGATCTCGGATGGGCCAGATATACCCCATCACAGGCTTCTTCAGAATTCTTGATATTTCTCAGACACTGATGTCCATGACAACTTCTCCTCCAATTTTTCTCTAAGATTTTCAGTTCTACACATCTCTTTCTGGCTTACAGACTTACTCAGAAAAGGTCCATATTGGTTATGGTAGAACATGTCATCCAACTTTTCAAGGGAGACTCCTTTAACAGCTTCAGGAAATCATGTGCAACAGCATTTGGCCCCTGGTTTCAGAATGGCAGCTACGATGAGGCTGGCTGCATGTGATTCCAGGAATTAGTGTTTAAAAATATCATTTTTTTCATATTTAGACTTCCCCATATTGTCTCCAATAAAGTCAAGTCCAGATCACTGCCCCATCATGATCAGAAATTACTAAACCTAACCAGAAGACTAAGGAAAATTGTCCAAAAAATCTCTCATGAGGTAATGTGGGATGGGGAAAGGACGGGATGGGGAGACCATGGGGGCCCCGGGCTGGGGGAGGGAGGAGTTATGTGGTGAAGCCACGTGCCCCCCTTTGGCTGGTGCCCCCTTTGTGTCCCTCCCCACTAGTTGCCACTGATCCAAGGCCCATGTCAGACAGACTCCACTAATTGTTTCTTAACTATCAGTATGAGATTTCTTACCAGATGGGTTTTCCGAGGTCTGTCAGTTCTAGTACATCTTTCTATTTACATTCCCAGTAGTGAACTGGGTTTTTGGCATCATCAAAGCAGGCCACAAAACATTACAAGAAATTGTATTTAAAATGTTTCAACATATTTTCCAGTTATTGGTTTTGCATTTCAAATACATACTATAAATGTCAAAGAGAAGGGGAAGGTTGCTTTTTAAATAAACCTTGTATTAACTTTTTAAGCGCATATGTGATGGCATTTTACAGTAGATCAAGAACTATTTAAACAATTCTAACAATATGACACCAGAACAGACCAGTGGCAATAAAGCCAGAAGGAAGGGGTGTGGAGCTACGCAGGCAAAAAAGGAAGAGGATTGTCAAGCTGCACAATCCATTCAGTTTGGGTTTCAGCACAAAGTTACATTTTTGATTGTTTTATAGCAGTATAAAACATTAGGGCCAGAGCCCCGGCTGTTGTAAAATGGTGTCGCTCCACTAAAGTCAATGAAGCTATTTCAGTTTACATCAGCATTAGTGTGACATTCCTCAGGGTACAATCTGGACTGTCAAACAGCAGTGTCCCCTTAACTCTATAGCCTGGGGTGCCATTTACACGGCTTTGCTCACACAGCCGTCAGCATGCAAGTTCACTCCCACCTATATACATGAACACTCTGACCTGTCACTCATGAATTACCTACAGTACAATACTCACAAATTCTTAGTCCCAGCTTTGTTCCCCCAGAAATGTGTGCCTTGTAATGTCCAGCACACTACTGAACAATGTAAGCTCACAGAAAGTCCATCATTTCATCAAAGGAAAATGATATATGCACCAGCCTTGTTATCCCTAATGGAGTTTCCCACACATTCAAATCCAAACACACTGGTTAAGATAAAACAAGATAAAATATATCTTTTCATAGTTAATAAACTTAAGTGATTACAGGTACCGATGCATACAAGTTAATATTGGTTACAAAAGAAAAATATGTGGGCTAATGCCTACCTTTACAAGCTAAGTGGCCTTAAAAGCAAAGGCTTTGTCTCACTATTCGCTGCTGTAAATTTCACAGGCTGGGTCTTCTTCCAGCCTGTGACCACTCTCCCCTTGGTTCAGCTCTTGAGTTGATGATGTCATGAGCAGAGAGATGGGAGGAGGAGGTGTGAGGTCAAGTGTTTTCCACCCCCTCCGGAGTTGCTGCAGCCGGAGAGAGGCTCCTCTCCCCCTACCCTGAGCTGCTGAGGCCAGAGAGGCCTGGAAGGAGTCCTCTCTCCCCACCCCAGAGCCCACAACCTAAACCCCTCATCCCCAGCCCACACCCCAAACCCTTCATCTCCAGCACCACTCCAGAGCCCACAGCTCTACCCTCTGCTCCAGCCCTGAGCCTCCTCCAGCATGCTCCACACCTCTGAGAGGGACGAGGTGTGGAGCATGCTGTCAGAAGTCTTAAAAGAGCAACACTCCAATGCGGAAACTACAGAACCCAAACCACAAAAAAAGAAAAATCAACCTTCTGCTGGTGGCCTCTGACTCAGATAGTGAAAATGAACATGCTTCACTGCTTTGATCGTTATCAAGCAGAACCCATCATCAGCATGGACGCGTGTCCCTTGGAATGAGGGTTGAAGCCTGAAGGGACATATGAGTCTTTAGCACAGCTGGCACATAAGTATCTTGTGACACCAGCACCATGAGAACGCCTGTTCTCACTTTCAGGTGACACTGGAAATAAGAAGTGAGCAGCATTATCTCCTGCAAATGTAAACAAACTTGTTTGTCTGAGCGATTGGCTGAACAAGGAGGAGGACTGAGTGGACTAGCAATTTCTAAAATTTTACATTGTTTTATTTTTGAATGCAGGTTTTTTTTATATAATTCTACATTTCTAAGTTCAACTTTCATGATAAAGAGACTGCATCTCAGTACTTGTATTAGATGAATTGAAAAATACGATTTCTTTTGTTTTTTTTACAGTGCAAATACTTGTAATCAAAAATAAATATCAAGTGAGCACTGTACACTTTGTATTCTGTGTTGTAATTGAAATCAATATATTTGAAAATGTAGAAAACAACCAAAAATATTTAAATAAATGGTATTATTAACAGTGTGATTAATCACATGATTAATTTTTTTAATCACACAATTAATCACGATTAATTTTTTTATTGCTTGACAGCCCTTATAATTATATGTATGTGTGTGTATATATAATCTGTTAGTCTCAAAGGAAAGGTAAACTGAAGTATAGATCAGATAGAAATGAAGTGAGGTACAAGTAAAAATGCTAAAGAACAAAACAGGGGATTTATTTTAGAACATAACACAGATCATTAAAATTGGAGAGATTCTCTTTTACAGTGGTGCAACCGGAGGTCAGCTGGCACCAACAACAATTGAGACCTTACCAGCAGACAAGTGGGGGGGAGGAGGGGAAATAATGTAGATCCCAAATTGGAAAAGCTACAGGATACTGCTATGTTAGATGAAAGATAAATAAATTGAGAGGATATTAATAATTCAGACTATCATACTAACAGTTTGGAATTTCAATTGATCAAGAACAATGTAAGCATTCAGTTATGGGAATGGAAAATATCACAGGCCCTCAAGCTGCAGAAACGGCTCTCAGAGAGCAGCCTACTTGTAAATTTTAGTTTGAAATTCAGATAAGGTACAATGGGAGGGTCTGGTGGTTTGGGGAACTAAAAATAGTCTCTCCTTCTATTTTCACTGGTTTAAATCATGGGGTGAAATGGCTATGATGGGAGAGACCAAAATCGTTACCGTCTGATGGCTCAGCAAGACAGCCAGTAAAAAGTGACCAGGCAGTCCCCATTCCACAACTCACATCATAAAAAATAATCACCACCACAGTTGGCACAATTGTTAGTCCCTGGAAAGAGATGAATGATCATGGAGATTAAATTACCCTCTCAGCTCTAAGAAGTGTCCCTGAAGGGTTGAGGCTCACTGCAGAGGCAGCATGGGGAAGCATTTAGTACTTGTTCTATGAATAAATGAAAGGCTCCATCCCTCCAAGATAGTTTTAAAACTCACGCCATTTTTAAAAAAAGATATCAGTACACATTAAAACAGAACGCAATATTAACTACCTCGAAGTCCAATTCCCAATTTGTTACCAGGAATCCTTTAACTGACTCATAAAAGATGACAAGGACAAAGCTTGGAGTCATTAAAATTTGAAGTTCTCTTGTACTAAACACCCTCCCCCCCCCCCCCCCCCGACCATGTATAAAAATATATTCCTAAAGATCAGGTACCTTTTATTCCTGCAGTACCCAATACACTGGATCTGGAACAAGGATTGGCTTCTCTGCTGCCAATGAATGAACATTTAGACATTACCAGTGTTTGCAATCACATAAGCAGCTGGGAGAGAAAGCCAACTTTATTCCAGTGAAAAGTGCCCGGAAAGTGCTAGCCAGAGCCGTCCCTAGGGTATGGCGAATAGGGTGACTGCCCCGGGCCCCGCACTTTAGGGGCCCCCACAGGAGGCGGGCAGGGAGGTGATGCACCTCCCCCTCCCTCTCAGTATCTACCACAGATTAGATGTTTCGCCCACAGCATCAGGAGGCACCGGGGGGGAAGGGGAGTGAGGGCGCAGCGCGCTCGGGTGAGGGGGCGGAACTGGGTGGGGCAGGAAGAGGTGAGGTGGGAGCAGAGTGGGGGTGGAAAGCAGGGCAGGGGTGGGGCCTTGGGGGAAGGGGTGGAGTGGGGGCAGGGCCTGGGGGAGCACCCCCCGGCAGATAAGAAACTCAGCGCCTATGTCTTGGGCCCTGCACCTCCCTAGGGACGGTTCTGGTGCTAGCTATGCATGAAAAATTGAGAGAGCTGAAGGAAAAGAAAAGTATCAACTTGATCCTTGATTGCCATAAGTTCTCGACAGGAAATTTTTGCCTTATTTTGTGTGGTGACTAATACAGTGGTGTGAAAAATTTGCATCTAACCTCAAGCCCACTCAGACTAAGCTGAGGCTCAAGACTCAAGATGTTGTGTGAAGCCAGAAGGAAGAATATTTCACAGCAGAGAAATTTACAAACCTTCCTGAAGCACTTTCTCAGATAGCTGGCACCCCTCTTTCAGATTCCCCACAAAATGTTCTGGGAATCTCCACTTACTGTGACAGTCTTCTCCCTCTCCTTCCCTGGCCCAATGACTAGTCACAGTCAATCATAATGACTGTGAATTGCTGCTATGAATTACAATGGATAGTCATGGGACAAAAAAATGAAAATGACGATCATCGGATGCTTAGGGCACTCACCTGGGATACAGAAGTCTGAAGTTCATGTCCCTGCACCAGTGACTAATTTCTTTATACAAAGTGGAACAGTTTCAAAAGGAGAGAGAGATTCCTATGTCAGAATATCCTATAACCCAGTGACTACGGTGCTTTCCTGATCAAATCCCTTCTCCACATCTGGCCAAGGGGGAAATTGGACCCGGTTTCCCACATCCTAGGTGAGTACTTTAACCCCTGGGCTAAAAATTATAAAGGAGTCCTCCTCTGCAACCGCCACTGATGGATTTTGGTTCAATTTATTCAACCCAAAATGGATTTTTCCCCCTCACCAAAATGTTTTTGCAATGTTTGGATTCAATCCAGGTTGAACTATTTTTTTCCCCCCAGCACTGCCAGCTTTGCTTCCCTGTACTGTTTTGCACTTACTCCCTTTTTCCAAAAACCTTGTCTCTGTTCCACCAAATTTTGGGGGAGGGAAGGAGGAGAATGCCATAATAGCAGTTTCATCCCTGCTCCTCAAAATGCCTCTTTCTAGTGATGACTCCACATATCTTCCACCCCCACACTTATAACCCTGTAGTTCCAACACTTTAAATCACCGGAAACTCCTAGTTGTTTTCCAGCTAGTTTCTCTCTCAGCTTCAGTACAAATCTTTAACTCCTTTGGTCATTATCGGACCTTTTTTCCAGAGAGGAGAAATAAGTAATCAGCCTCCCAGCTGTCTGAGCACCTCTCTGCCTGCTCCTTCAAGGAGGAGATTAAGGCTTGATTTTTCTGAGATGTTGTCCAAGTTTTCTTGGTTCACCATCTTCAAACAAAGTTACAGCTTCCTGCAGTCGATTCTTGTTTATATTTTTCCACATTCAACTCCAAAATTTAACTTAAACAATATATTGGAAACAGGTTTGTAAATCAAAGAATCAAAACCACTGGAGATTATAGGCCTGGTTTTCTAAATGCTATGAACAACTAATTAAGGTTATATCAGTGTTATAGTTTAACTGGCTATGTGAGCATGCAAATCTGATCATTACACATACAAATGGCTAGATACAACAACTGCATATTCAAATGGTGCAATGTGCACATTGGGTATATAAGGTTAAAAATGCATAAATACTATTTGTGATTGTTGCAAATTACACAGGCTAGCAATAATTTGTATTGCACAATTAATACTGAAACATTTTGCAGTTAGGGTTGCACCATTAGATGACTTCTTGGCATCTTTGTTGTGAAAGAATTCTTTTGAGGCAGAGTTGGTGAAAGAATTCCTCTAGTTCTCCACAGGTTATTTTGGTATCAGGTTCTGTGGGGGGGCAGAAGTTCAGTCCCTTCGGGTATGTCTACACAGCAAAGAAAAACCCATGGCTGGCCCATGCCAGCCGACTCAGGCTCATGGGGCTCAGGCTGTGGGGCTGTTTCACTGCTGTGTAGACTTCTGGGCTCTGGGACCCTCCTGCTCTCCAACCCCACAGGTGCTCCAGCTTGAGCCCAGAAGTCTACACAGCAATGAAACAGCCCTGCAGTCCCAGCCGGAGTTGGCTAGCATGGGCCAGCTGTGGGTTTTTCTTTGCTGTGTTGACATGCAGGGGCGGCGAGTTATATGGGCCCAAGGTGCGCAGGCTCCAGGAATATTCTGGGCCCAGGGGCCCGGCTCCACCAACGTTCAGGGCCAGGTCTCTCCCCCAGGCCCACCTACCGCCTCCACGCGCCTCCCCCAGAACATCCCCCAGCCCTCCTGCCAACCCCAGGCAGCACAGTGGGGCTAAAGCGGCTTCCTGCCTGCCCTCGCTCCAAACCACTCCCGGAAGCGGCCAGAACGGCCCTACGCCCCAGGGCTGTGTGTGTCTCTGCACGTTGCCCCCATCCTGAGCACCAACCCTGCAGCTCCCATTGGCCGGGAACTGTGGCCAATGGAACTGTGGGGGCACTGACTGCGGGCAGCAGTGGGCGGAGACTCCCCCTTCTCGCCGCCTAGGAGCCGCTACCAGAGGGGTATGCGGGTCGCTTTCAGGAGCTGCCAGAGGTAAGCACCGCAACCCTCACCCTGTCCCGCACCCCCGCCCCCAGCCCCAGTCCAGAGTCCACACCCAGCACCCAAACTCCCTCCCTGAGCCTGCACCCCTCCCGCACCCAAACCCCGGCCCACACCCAAACTCCCTCCCAGAGCCTTAGGTAGGTATATATGTGTGTGGGGGGGGGACTTTGACCTGTTCTGGGCGCCACCAAAAATTATACAAACCTGCCGCTCCTGTTGACATGCACTTAGAGAGTACAGATAATTCAGTTCCAGTTAGGGCTGGTCTCAATAGGTTGATATTGGGGTATCATGTCATGTCCATGTGGTGGATCCTTGTGTCTTGATTTCTCCCAGAGGTGGTACTTAATGGGTTGTGGAGTTATTTTAGTTGGCTCCACTTTTTGTGTTTGTGTTGGATGGCTGTCATCAGGTTTTTTTATACAGTGTTGTTGAAGCTGGGTCGGTTCCAGGATATTAGAGAGACAAGGTGGGTGAGGAAATATCTTTTATTGAACCAACTTCTGTTGGTGAGAGAGACCAGCTTTCAAGCTTACACAGAGCTCTTCTTCAGTTTTTGTTTTTTGTTTTTTGTTTTTTTTAAATAGTTGTTTTGGTTTTCTTGCATATTCTCCAAGTAGGTTGCCTGATTTCTTTTTCCTTCCAGTGCATGGGAGCATGTGATGATTTCTTTTTCATAAAACCATCATTCTATATAGCTGACTTCTCAATCTTTGTCCTCAAACCTACACAACTCATACTTGATGGTGACCATGTCCAGAAAGAAATCTTTCCCAAACCCTCTTTGCTGGCCTTCAAACAACACCCAAAGCTTGCCAAGTTCATCATCAGAAGCAAACTCCCTACAGACCAGAATACATGAACTCAAAGCTGTATCAGATCTTGCCATAACAGATGCAAAATCTGCAGCCATACTGCTACGTTGTTCAATATCTCACCCCAACACACCTGTCAAGATCCATGGGTCCTACACATACCTATCACAACATCTGGGGTACTTCATTCAGTGCATCAAGTGCCCCAACAAAAACTACATGAAACTTAGACTATCACTAGGCTCTAAATGAACCCACACAGAAAAAAAAATGATAAAAATACAAAGACACCCTGTTACCTGTGTGTGAACACTTTTCACCAAAACAATCACTCCATATCTGACCTTTCAGTCCCAGCAGCGGCTCCAGGCACCAGTGCTCCAAGTGCGTGCCTGGGGCGGCAAGCTGCAGGGGGCAGCCTGCCGGTCCCTGCAAGGGCGGCAGTCAGGCAGCCTTCGGTGGCATGCCTGTGGGAGGTCCGCCGGGTCCTGCGGATTTGGCGGTGGGTACGCCGAAGCCGCGGGACCGGCGGATCTCCGGCAGGCATGCTGCCAAAGGCAGCCTGCCTGCCATGCTTGGGGCGGCAAAAAAGCTAGAGCCGCTCCTGTTCAGTCCTCATCTGCAAAGAAAACCTGCACAACACCTTCAAAAGTCAAGCCTGAGAGTTTAAATTCATAACTCTGCTAGACACCCCCAAAAATCATGGACTCAGTAGACACACTGGTTTTATGCCTCAATACAACAACCTGTAAACCCACTAACTCTCATTTGTCTTATGACAGCAAGGGTGTTAGTTGCACACTTAATTTTGAATGGTCCCTTTCAACATGTGTAAACTCCTTATGCTTAACAGTCTGTTCCAGCTTGTATTTAGCTGTGACACTATGGATTACACAGAGCTTTTCAGATCTGGGAAAGGTAAGCTCAAAAGCTTGTCTCTTCCACCTACAGAAGTTGGTCCAATAAGAGATATTCTCTCACCCACCTGGTCTCTCACAAAGTTTTTGCTTGAAATTCTGAGTGTGACGGACAAGTCGATCAGTGGTTGGTTTATGCAAGGCTAAATGGGTAGCTAGTATTAATTTCCTTTAAGTTCCAAGGGAAATGGAAAGACACAAACCAACTGCAGGATGTGCTCTGCAGGGCTGACTTCTCCTTTTCGCTGAGCGAATAGGTTTACCTTGGAATAACTACGCTGGTTGAGGAGTTTGCCTGGAGCAGATATTTGCTGCAGTATTGCTGCTGTGTGGGAAACAATCTTGAGTCAGGTGGAGGGAGCTGAGTGACCAGAGCATATTAGGGCAGGGATTAAGGTACTATAAATCCTGCTCCAGCTGAAAAGTTTGTTCATTCTGGATGCTGAATTTAGGTAGAACCCTGCTTCAGCTTTGGAAGACTGAGTTAGTCTTGGAGCCTGGCTTAGGCCTGTTCCAGCTTTGTGTATGTCTGTCCATTTCTAGATCACTAAAACCTCCTTTTTGTTTTCTGTAATCATTTTAATGGTAAAACTGTTCTGTAGCCTCCATATTGTGTGGGAACACCCAGGAGGTGCAAGAAAAATTCTTACACCTGGCAGAGATCTAACGAAGTTGGTGCAGGTCATTAAACACTGATGGTCTTCTATCCAAACGGACCCTCCCTTGGACAAAGAAGATAGTCAGACTAAAAAAAAAAAAAAGCAGTCCACACAGGTCGGCTGGTAACTAAGCAATGCATCACCTCATGGGAGATTTTGATCACCTGATAAGGGTGACCAGAGCATCACCTGGCAAAGGGAATTGCAACTTTATAAAGGAGGTGTGACATTGCACTCCATATGCTTTATGAAAATATGCTTATGAATGTGAATATGTAGTAACTAGAATATGCTTTATGCAAAAGGTCTCTTGTAAGGTATCATTACAAAGCTTATAATCTTCTGTGTGTTCATCCTATTTGTTTGCATGTATTATTTCTATGTCTGAAGTTAGGAGAATAAGATATAAACTTGTATTACTGATTTAAACATATTAAGTGGAAGCCATTAAAGGTGCTTCAGAATCACTGAACTGTAAATGGTTCTGTTTACTTGCAAACCTTCCTGTTTATGTGTGGGCCAGCCCAGGAAGAATGGAGGCTGGGGAGGTCTTACAGTAATGTGTGACCATGTCACCTAATAACAAAAGCCATCTTAAATCTGGTACTTTTCCATTTAGAAGGAGGGGTAGGGACCCAGAGAGAGACCCACCCTGCCTGGTGCCAAGGCTATAAAAAGGGGTGGAGCAGGACAGAGAGGGAGGCAGGTAACCTGCTAAACTGTTTTCAGTTAAGTCTGCAGCTTTGGGGGCGTGGACCAGACCCTGGGTCTGTGTTGCAGCAGGCTAGCATGTCTAGCTCAACAAGACAGCGTTCTGGAGTCCCAAGCTGGCAGGGAAAAAGGGCTCAGAGGTAATTTCAGCACATCAGGGTGACAGGCCCAAGGGGGTCTCTGTGACCAAACCTGTCACAGGAGGAATCTCTATTTTAGAGAGAGCAAGAGAGGGAGAAGAAAGACCAGAAGAAGCAGAAAGAAAGGCTGTGCAAAAGAAGGGGGACGATCCTAGGGGACTCTGACCTGAGCCCAAAGAATGTTCCAGCGAGATGATGAAACTGAGTCAGAGAAGAGTGTGCAGGTGTTTTTTACTTTTTTGTCTGCAAGCAAAGTATAATTGTTTTAGAATTCCTTTTGTGTGTTATGTATGTCACCTAGTATGTGTCCCTGAATAAATAAATGGTAAACCAGAGTGGCCACAAGATGGAACTCTAGGAAAGGGTGTGTTTAAACTTCCGGAGTGTCTTTGCGGGGGGGGGGGGGGGGGCAGCACTGGTCCTGGAGGCCCAGGGCACCTGAACTGTGTGGTCCTACTTACATGAAGGGTAACAAACAGTCTGTGCACACAAAGTGTGCCAGACAGGCCAAAGAGACAATCCTGAAGCCTACCTAGATGCAGGGATGCTTAAAAACACATGGTTTTCTATTATGGCTGCTGCTAGCCCATTAAAGGTATATAGATTATTCCACTTTTTCTTGCTATGCATGCATAGAAATGAGATCAGAATAGGCCCTACCTGCAATACAGAGCTCAATACAAGAGTAAGGGATGAAATTTAATGGTCTATATTATGTAGGAGGTAGCCTAAATCATCTAATGGTCTCCCCGGTCATAAACTCTATGAAATTGATCAATACAAAAAAATTACCACTAGACAATGTAAGTGACCCACAAAATATTCAACTTTGTGATTGATTCTGCTCCTGACAACCTCTAGGAAAATTATTCTGCCTCTCAGTGTAGAGAAAGATCCCTGTGCTTATTGGAATTTTGCCAAAGAGTGAGTAACTCACTTTGGCCTATTCAAATTGACTTTTCTCTGATTTCATGAAAGAAAAGATTTGTAATAACACTGTGACACAGAAAACAAACCCTTAATAGATGCAAGGAGCAGGATGCCCCGTTAAGCTATCCCCGCTGATGCAAAAAATGAAGCAAATTGCTGCATCTTGAAGGATTTCAAACCCCCAGATGCCCAGCTGCAGAGATGGAAATCAAGAAATAAAACTGACTACCAAATCATTCCTGGGGGAGAAATTAAATGCAAACTTGGCAAGTGCAAATGCATTGCTAGAATAAGTTCTTCCAAAATGTTCAAATGTGTCTGTTCCATCTGAGAGAGACAAGGTGAGTGAAGTAATATATTTTATTAAACCAACTCCAGTTGGTGACAGAAATAAGCTTTTGAGATTACACAGAGCTCTTCTTCAGGTCAGGTTCTATCTAACATATTTAGATGCAACAAAACAAGATTTTTCAATTACTAAACTGAATATAAAATTTTGACTTAAAACTCATCTCAGGCCAAGCACTAAGGGAAAAAAACACTCAGAGAAGGATTTCTGTTCTCTGTTGCTGCAACATGATACAGAGACAATAGAACAGCTTGGTGTAGGCAAATCTGTCAGTCACTGGGGATGTCTTAAAAGGATAAAGATATCTGCCTGTGATTTACAAACACAACAGGTCAGTATACAGAAAAGGTGGAATGTTTACTGAAGGACTAGAACTAATGCTACCAAACAATTAAAATGGCAGAAACTAATACCTCTAATATCTGTTTAGGTATGTATATCATGCTCATGACCATGGTATTCAGGTATCTAAAAACATCTTCTAACATGGGAATGCTTTGGAATATAAAGTTAATATTTCTGCATTCAAGCATTGCACCTCTTATTCATTCTAGTTACTTAACTAGACATCACCAGAGATTCCCTCCACAAGCTGATGACAACTACAGTGGGCACTGGATCAGGTTCAGAGAAGTTAATGGAAATCTTTCCATTCATTTCAGTGGGAAATGGATCAGGCCCTGTGTTAAGTGCATGAGAGCAAATGAGTAAGATGACAATGTCCCGGATCCAGAGAAACCCCAGTGATATGAGTGTCTCAAAGGGTTCAGAGATTTATTTTGAGTAACTATCTGAAATTTTCGGATCCTATCCCTCCTCCTCTTACCCTGACTACTATAGATGCTTATCTGGCAACGTCCTGGTTCGACAAGTAGCAAATTTAATAAACTCCACTGGCGATAACCAGGATACAGAAAAGAATTAATAGAAATAAATTTCTTTGGCTATGACATTCCAACAGTCCAGGAATACGACGAGGTCACATGTGTCATAATACATATCATAATAAAGGCAACAGTAACCTGGCTGGTTACTGAATCATTACATTTGTTTATTCATTGAATATACAAAAAAGCAGTGGCCATTTCTCAGGGGTGTTTCCAGGTTAACATATATCAGGTTCAAACTGCAGTATAATTCAAAGAGCTGAAGAAATCCATAAGTTCCCCTTTCCTCTCACTTTCTACCACCAAATATAAAGACAATTTGGAAACAGAGCTGCAAATGCCAATGAGGATCGGTAGAAACAATCGTCTGACCCAAATTCAAAATGAATTAAATAAAATCTATTTGGAGAAAGTAAAATTCCAGCTTCTTAACGAAAATACTTATAGCAGGAATGAGGAGACAAAAGAGGAAAACTGATAAAGTAGGTTATAGCCCACAAAAACTTATACCCAAATAAATGTGTTAGTCTCTAAGGTGCCACAAGGACTCCTGGTTGTTTTTGCTGATACAGACTAACACGGCTACACCTCTGAATCCTATCATAGTAAATCCTAAAGTCAGAGGCTGTAATACATGACATTAGCAATTACAGAGAAGCTTGGCTCTTTAATGAAATCTGCCCTCACTTTTGCTGCTCTTTTTGCTATGCAAAGATTCTAACTCAGCATGTGAATCAGCAGATCAAGCCAGATGACTACTTAACAATTACAGACTGGGTCATAGTATATCAAGCATAACCCAATTTGTGTCCTAATACCTACACTGCAAAAAAAAAAAAAAAAAACACCTCACAGCTGGCCTGGGTCAGCTGACTCGGGTTTGCAGAGCCATAACATTGCAGTGTAAACATTCAGGCTTGGCCTGGAGCCTGGACTCTGGGACCCCGCAAGGGAGCATGGTGTTTTATTGCAGTGTAGACATACCTAAAAGACCCTGAGAAACTAGGACCAACCTAGGGTTACCATACGTCCTCTTTTTCCCGGACATGTCCGGCTTTTCGGCAGTCAAACCCCCGTCCGGGGGGAATTGCCAAAAAGCCGAACATGTCCGGGAAAATGGCGGCTCTGCTCCTCCCCGACTCTTCGGCTCTGTTTAAGAGCCGGGCTGCCCGAGCGCTACCAG